>NC_133654.1:90318826-90518694 GCF_009905375.1 Apium graveolens
GTTTCCTCTTCCTCTTCATACAGGGAGTCATCCTGTTCCACATAATCCTCATCTTCCTCTTCACTGTGTTCCTGGTTCCCATCATCCTGGTTATGGCTTCCCTGGTCCTCAGATCCAGGGTTCGCCCTAGTTCCAATCTTTCTTGGCGGCATGATTCTGATAATAATAAAAAATTATTGGGAAATTCAACGTTAGGTCACAATCATATACAACATTGTGCCTTGCACAGCTCTTATAATGGGGAGAACGTATATCGCAATTCTATTATTTTAAGAAAGTTCTAATACGAAGTGCAGTAATAATAATGATAAAAACAGTGATCCCGTCACTAATGAACTGAACCGAAGGAAACAAATATATACATAATGCGAGAAATACATAGTTTGATCTGGTCAAAAGTACAACAGTGCTACAGTCATCTGTCCCAAAAGTGATACACAAGAGTCTATCTGTCTAGTCAGAAAAAGGGATGCTATATACAAGTCAACTATCCCGGAAAATTGGCTCTTACTAAGGCCTCGGCTAACTAGACAACTAGACTATTCCATCGTCAATCCTGAATCATACACCGGAGCGGGTCAGCTCCCATACCCTTTCCATCGCACGACGGAAGATATAGTCGGCCTGCCGCCTGGAGATCCTACCATGCCTGTCCCCCTGGAGCGATCTGAGCCTCACTCGGGATGTGAGCTCTATCCCCGTAAGCTCCCTCCTCAAGGATCGGGGTATAGAAGCCCTAGTCTCATAAGCTCGGGTACGCCTACCCGCCCTCTCCGCATCCAACTCCCTCCTGGCCTCATCCAGTCGGGCCTCGGCAACAGCCACTCGGGTCCTTAGAACATCCTGAACATATCCATGAGCTAACGAAGACTGCCTGTGGGCAGGGTCAAGAGGTGGTGAATCCGGAGCCGCTGAGGGTGCCTCTTCGGTCTGCCTAGGCTCAGAAGTATGGGTCTCTGAGCTGTCATCATCGGGAATCCAGGATAGTGGTGGAGGGGTAGGGGCTCTGACCACCGGAAGTGTGGGTAATGGGGTACCAGCATACACTACCATAGGTCCAACACGCTCCTCAGCTACTGGGACCTCATCCGGGTCCTCCTCATCTGGAATAGTAATAACCTCTATCTCTGACTCCTCTGAGGGGTCCTCCTCATCTGAAATAGCAATAACCTCCGTCTCTGACTCCTCTGAGGGGTCCTCCTCAACCTCCTCCATCTCAGGCTCCTCCTGATCCTCAACATCTAGCAGTGCCTCATCATGCTCACGCTCGAACATCTCAGGGTCCTCTATCTCAGGCGCCTACACATTAAATGAGCTAAGTTACTATCATGATACTTATAAGGGTTCCCGTAAGGGTTTTAACTGTCAGCACTACTTTAAGTAGTCCGACCATGAACTTGGCAAAAGTTCTTATTATCTTTGTGAGTTTGTTATTATATCGACGCATCATCTCTGAGGTTTATAACGCTTTGCTCTGATACCATTTCTGTAACACCCCCAGATCCGGGGTCGGGGATCCGGGTCGTCACGGTCTTTCTTTCCACAATATCACTTCACTTAATTAATAAAAATAACCTTATGCTGTGACCCCACACTAACACCCACCACAACCCGTTATAGTCTCAGAGATGAAATTGAAATAAGTACAAGTCTTTGAATCCACAATTTAAAAGTTATTACAACCCAAAATGATTACTTGATAAATTTACAGTTAATTGCCATTATCTGCCACAAGTTATAATTATACATAATTGATTCTCAAGAGTAGATGGTCTGATCTACAATAGATCTACCTCTACAGCTATAGCAGCTACAACATCATCGGCAAGACGCGGGACGCTTCCCACGCGCTTGCGCTGGGTCTGCTAGAGTCTGGCCATCTTTCCTAACTGTTGTTGTGTGATGAAGAAATAAAGCAAGAGTGAGCCTTACAGCTCGCAAGATAGTATAAAGTGATAACAATAATATAAGTATCTAAATGAATACTTACTAGAATCTTTTATCAAGTGTAAGATAATTACTTACTAGATATAAGTAAAAACAAGGGATGAAGTTACCAAATACTTCACTACACTTATATCATTTATAAAGCTACTTGAACTACCACTGTTCAAAGTATAATGAGCTTTTACCAGTTCATCACATAGATGAGACTACAAGACAAGATTTGAATAGATTAAACCTTTGAAATATTATTAAAGGAAATGAAGTTATGATATACTTCATTAAGTTCTGATATATATATATATCCACATATACATCTTCTTTATACATTTCCTGAAAACCTCTGTCATGTAAAGTATGAACAGAGTTTGAAACATCCAATAAATTTTGGGAAAGGAAAAGAATTTTGGCATAAACCAGGTATCTCGCTGATCAGGCAAAGATACCAATAAGTAACCTTTTCTACTAGTAGATGGACGAATTCCCCACTGGTCATCACCCTGGTCGTAATAGGACCTTATGCTGGACTGCCACTCAGCCACTTATGCATTTGATGGACTCCCACTGAGCCACTTACACTATCATGGACGCCCACTGAGCCCATGTTGCTTATGCCGACTCAATAGATGGACTTACTTCCCGAACATTGGGTAAGTAATCAATTCATTTACCAAAACTGCAACCTTGTTGCGAATATAAAATACACCACAGAGCCGGATCCCTCAGGTTTTAAGCGAGTATTTAAATCCCCTTAAAAGGAAGATCTTAAATATAAAATGAGTTTTGGGATCCGCTCTAACTTTTAAAAATCATTTTGAAGACTCGAGAACACTTTAAAGAGTGTTTGGAGTAAAGCTGATTTAATGAAGTAAATCAGTCCCTAGTATATTTAGAAAATGTCTGAATATTATTATTTAAATAATATTCCCATAAAGAATAATCTTTATAAAAATAATTGAAGTAGAAGTATTAAAACTTATACTTGAAACGAGTATTAAATAACCAAAGATATACTTATACGAAAGTACTATCTTTTTTTTTGAATAATCAAAAATAAGTTTGATTATCGACACCTTATTCTTTAATACAATAAAGAATATTAATAAGTAATAAGCGGAGTCATAATACCTCGAATGAATATTATAAATAATATTCATAAAATAAAGGAGTCATACATCCTCAAATGAATATCCAAGTAATATCCAATAATAATATAAAAGAGTCATAAGCCCTCGAATAATATTCGAAATAATATTCAATAAATAATATAAAGAGTCATAAGCCCTCGAATGAATATTCAAATAATATTCATAAAATAAAGTAAAGTTATCGAATAAACCTTATTCGATTAATAGTTTTGAAAACTATGACCATATATATATATAAATATATATATATTTATATATATATATATATATATACGGAATCTACTCGGGATCCTCGACTCCCAGTTTTAGAAAATGTTTTCACCTTCGGGTCCCTATACTAAGGGTATATGCAAATTACCGCTATCCTCTAGTATAGGTATTATCAACAATTATATATGGAAAGAATACGAAACAGGCATGCATATATATATATACCATAGCAGCATGCTTCAATATATAACAACATTTGCTAATTAACCAACATGCATCTATCGCAAGATAATGCATATACACATATACATCACAACAACAGTATAACGGGTAGAAAAACTTGCCTGAGCGACTTGGGGTGATAAAAGGCTCGGGACGAGTTTGGTAACCTATAAACAACAAGTAAGTTGGAATTAAACCAAAGTTACTTGTAAATCTATACTTTAACTAACTTAGACTCTAACGCTTATTTTGCGCTTACTGATTCACTTAAGTCACTCGAGTACCCTCGGCTCCACCATTTTTAATAATTTAACCTTTACGAGTTTTAAGGCGATTTCTTCGCGAGTGTCTTACCAACTGCCTAACACACTTACCATAAATTTTTCATACCTTAATTAACCCTTTTTGGTCTTTAACCTATGTTTCAAAGTAAGGAGAGGGGAAAAGTTTCGTTCGCGAAACGCCGTTACTTGAAACGGTCGTTTCTCCTAAACCGTGCATCGGAATCGAACGAACTACATATCAAAACGAAGCTCGTAACACGAACTATCTAAACATGGAAATGGTCATAATCTAGCAGGGGGTTCTCGGGTCCTAATGTTATGCACAAAAACAGTCTAAAGAAAATCGGACGTTACGACGGCTATGTTTACGCGATTTCCCAATTTAAAACCATTCAAAACCAACCCAATTCAACCTCAATCCAACATACAACCAACATCCATCCTTATCACATCATAACAACCCCAACCAATTCAATTTTAACATTCATACTTATGCCTCAGCTTGAATTTAACTATACTACATTCTTTTAACCAAAACAACAAGATTTACCAATTCGATTCAATACCATTTCAATCCCAAACTCTAAATCACAAACATCAAGCTACAATATCACCCTACTAATCAAAATCATCTTATAATACATAGGAATCTAGGGTTTGGAGATGATATACATTCTTTGAAGTGGTGGGAGGAGCTAGGAAGCCTTAAGAAGGTTTGAGAAGTCTTAGGAATGCTTGGATCTTCAAGGAAAACAAGAAAAATTTCAAGTTAAAAACTTGAAAACACTATTCATTGTCTTCTTCTTTGATTAAATGAAGAAGATTGAGAAGGAATTGATGGCTTAAATTCATGATATAGCCCTAACTAAGCATAAAGATGATTAGGGAATTATCTTACCAATTTAGGAGGCTTGGATCTTTGATTTTGAAATTCCTTGCCTTTAAAATGTTAAAAAGCCGAGAGCATGAAGAACAATGCCTTGGTTTTTTTTTTTTTTGATTTTGATGAAAGTGATTTGCTTGGCTTGGTTGATTGGTTTTGTGTTTGATTTAGTTAATTACCTTGTTGCCCTTAATTTTGTGTGGTTAAAAAGCCACCACATCTCCTTCCTTCCCATGTCATGCCCATGTCATGTGGTGATGTCATCCTTCCCTCCTTGTCCTCTTCTCATTGGTTGGGTGACATCACTCTCTCTAATCCCTTTGATTAACTTCCTAATTGTTTGCCTAATGACCGCTGATCTGTTATACGGTTCGCTTAACTTTCGTTTTCGTTTATCGTTTGAAGGATCATACCCGGGATCTTATTACTTAGATTCCCTTAACCTTTCTCAATACATTATATTCCTTTTTATGATCCTCTATTATAATCCTTTAATTTAAATCCTTTTTATCCTGTTACCTTATACTCAATTCTCTCCGTATCTAGTGGATTTCCGGGAAAAACCAAAGTGTTCGGAATTGGATTCTGACGATCTTTACATACACTCATATACCATATAGAGTACTAATAAAATCTCAGAATATCCATAATAGAACCCCTACATAGTGTGACATGAAAAGTTTTCTCATTCAGCTAAAACACTATTCACAAGGGTTACAAAAAGTTGAAAATTTTGGGGGTTATTACATGCAATGTAGGAGGACACATATAAATAGGAATAAAAGCTGTAGGCTAGAGCTAGCTAAAATAATAGTGAATTCGGATAGGAATGCATTATTGATAGAATCCAATGGAGATTTTCGATAGGATTTTTGTTAAAGGGAAATCTACTATTTTTGTCCCATTATTGATAGAATCCAATGGAAGATATGAAAGAGAAGATAATATTCTTGAAATTTACAACAAAAGCAAATGTTGTATAATAATTATGTCTTACAAATTTACTTAGCATAAGTAATTGTCTTACTCATCGTCAGACAAAAAACAATCAGAAACATAATCAGGACCTATAGCGAAATGATGATACGTCATTGCAGTGTGGAGGTCACCGTCTTCAGCATACTCCTTACTTCTTCTTTGTAGGTCTTTACGGTTTAAGCGCATCCTCATTCGATTTTTTTCCTCTCTAGCACGAAATAATGCTAATTCCAGCTCATGAGATGTGTATGTGTATGGCGCATTGTTTTGGTATTCGCACTCCTTCCTGGACACATTGGCCCATACAACTGTTGAGACATCCAACACGCCATTCTCATTCCCTCTGCATCGTGATTATTGAACTTCCTGCGTAACGTTCGTTCGGATCCATCGAGTACCTAAAATTGTCATCACAAAACTATTTCCTACCAATTGCTCGGTTAGTATCACCAGGGGTATAACTCATTATGTTGTTGTTACTATATCGTGGAATTTAAATCACAAGGGGTATAACACACTCTATTTATAACATAAAAGTAGGTGCAAAGATACAACTCTTTATGCTTCCCAGTAATGAGATGCAGTGTCACATAACTTTATGTCATGTTAAATACCGTTTCACACTATTTTTGCAGGCTATCCACCATACCTTATCTTCTTGCTACAGTAAACATCACTGATGAAAGTAATGCAGCCAAGCATTAGACTATTCATGACACTTTTAAATTTCTAATAATTCATCATTCACGTGCTAAAGTGTATTTCGTATAGTGACTAGTCACTTCAAAATAATTGATGCTGAATGCATGTTACTTCTGATAGGAATACGGAATGAAAATAAATGACCAGAAAATCATGATTTTTCTATATAACCTATACCTCAAGATGTGAAACAAATTATAACTATCAATAACATGTCTTCTAACACAAATCGCAACTGGTTGCTCACAGAAAGAGATGATGATTACCGTAGTCTTAGAGTTATTGATGCTAAAGAGTACTTTGCTGGTGTACGTCGCGAATGGGCTTATCGACGTGAAGAATCTGACCGGTTAAGAGATGCCCTGCTTTCTATGGGTCTAAAAGTTCCAACTCGACATTCTATTGGCATATATTCTGAAGCGGGGGATAGTCCAACTTGGGCAGGATTTAGGAAAAAAGTTATTAGGGCCGTGACAAGTATTAGAAAGGAAAATAACCGAATGTTGTTGCATAGGAGTCGTCAGTACATGTATGAACTGGCGCGAGATTCTGTCCGCGGCATTGGGAGAGAGCTTACAGAAGATGAGCAACACAGACTCTTACAAAATGAGAACTACCTTTCCGACGATTATATGTCCGATGATTGACTTTGAATTATGTGCTATCTTATTTTCTCCCTTTTTATATATTAAATTTTGTTTACTTATAGGGATTTAAAAATGTATTTTACGAATCCTGCAATTATAAATACATTTATGAAGTCATAGTTACTTTACGTGAACTGTCATTCAAAGTAGCCTATGTCTTCCTAACCAATTTACTTATAAATACAAAGTAATATAATATTAAAATTAAAATATATATTACTAAGAAAAATATTTTACTAAGTAATATTACATAATTTTTTTAACTTAGTAATAATATAAATAGAAAGTAAAATAATATTAGTTCCAACTAATTTAATTACTATTTTTGGAACAAAGTAATAGAAACGTAATTTGAAAAAAAATGACACCAAATTATATTTTTATCAATTTCATATTAAGGCTCAATATAGCCCTCTACCACATTTTCACACTTCTAATATTACCTTATTAGTTCCAACTATTTAATATTTTTTTTAAATGAAATATAGATTTTAATAACTATATTATTAATAAAAAAATTGAAATATATATTACTAAGTAAAATATTTTACTAAGTAATATAATATTAGTTCCAACTAATTTAATATTATTTTTGGAACAAAATAATAGAAACGTAATTTGAGAAAGCAATATTTCTATAAACAGAAATATATTAGGAGAAGAATGTTTTCTATTAGGCAAGTTAAAGAAAAATTGGTAGAATAGAAAAATAGGAGCGGATAAGAGAAAAGAAGGAAAAAAGAAAGAGAAGGAGCGGATAAGAGAAAAGAAGGAAAAAAGAAAGAGAAAAACCGAAGAGAGAGAAAGTTACCGGAGCAACAGGCGTTCGCGGAGGAAGAAAGAAAGAAGGAAAGCTAGCGATTCCCGCAGCAACAGACGTTCACCGCCCGGATCCCGCATCAATAGGCGTTCTCCGGCCGGTTCCCGCAGCCAGTGGCGTTCTCAGTCCTCTCTCTCTATCTCTCTCATTTAATCCGTTATTTACTGTTAATTGATGTTAATGTTTTTAATTGATGTTAATTAATTAGCCATCCGTTATTTACTGTTAATTGATTAAAATTTAGGAATTTATAATAAAATTATAAAATAATGTAATATTTACGTAATTTCGCAATAATAAATTTTTATTCTATAATAATAACGTGCCATTTATGTATAATTTATGTGTATAACTTTGCGTTTATAGTATTAATTCGTGGCAGAATTTTGCTTACTTACCTATTATATATATCGTTTATTTTTAAAATATTTTAAGCATGCACAAAATTGTAAAAAGTTTGTATCTAGATTTGTCTAAGTAAAATTCAGGATTTTCAGCAAAATTTATTTTATATTATAAAAAGTTTGTATCTATAATTGTCTAAGTAAAGTTTATATTAATTTCGGATGAGTTTAAAAGTAAAGTTAGTTACTTTTCCCGTGATTTTGTAATTATATGGCTAATTGAAACGGACTTTGAGAATAAATTGGATACATGTCTTTGTAACATAATTGCACTAGATAGATTTCGAAATTAGTTCGTAAATTTCGTTCGTAAATCTCTCTATTCTGCCTTACAATTACTTCGTAAATTTTGAAATTATGCCTTATAGCAATCCAAATTAAGCCTTATAATTAGGTCGTAAATTTCGAAATATAATTATGTTATAATTATGCCTACATATGGTTTGTTAATTAAAAACGCATGTGTGGTTATATCGATTTTTAGAAATTTTATGCCTTATAGTCTGTACAATTATGTTAATTTTTATAAATTGTTGTAATTTAAGATTGAAATTTAATTACCTGTTTACAAATAATTAATAATTATTTGCTTATATTTATGCCTACCGTTAAATTTAATAAATTGCTAAAATGTAGTTAATCAGTTATATATAAAATGCTTAAATGTAATTAATAATGATTTGCTTATATTAATTGCTATCACGAAAATAATTAGTTCGTACATTCATTGGATGACAGGCTTGTTATACTGAGTTTGTTGGTTGGCTTTTTGGATTGGGAATGTGATAATTTAGCGGAAATGCTACCCGTTTTTTTTTAAGATTTTACAATGCCTTATAGCAAGTTCCTTTCTTTTACAGGATTAAATGGCTGGACGACAACTTATTCACCCGGGACCAATTGAAGGGGATTTACTTAACCAACAGAACATACATCGTTCACAGTTTGTGTGGGATGGCACGGTACACCTCATTTTCCCAATATCCGTTACAATTTACAAAAGTCTTGCTGCGTATTTTAAATGCATAATTAGACAATTATGAATCGTATGAGAAATATGAATGATCTAGATGTGATTTAACCCTCCTATTTTAGGAGTGATATTATTGGCCTCTTGTGTGAGCTAGACTACGAAATGCGTGGCCACGCTCAAATGTTTATTTGATATGATAGTCTACTCATTGATCAAGGAAACCTGGATTAAACATTGATGAGGATGACACATTATATGTCTCTAGTTTAATCTATAATATATGGTTAAAGGGATTATATTACATTGTACATTATTCACGAAAGGTTTAATCGATCACCGATTAAATTATTATTACTTGGGTAGCAATGATGTATTACTAGATGCCGCTCATTGTTTATGATTTTAAATTAGATTTAAAATTCATTGCCAATGTAATAATAACCTATAGGATCACACACAAAGAATGCTTGAATGATTATTTAATTTAAATTGGATTTAAATTAAATTAAAGTAATCTGAATTATTTATAATATTAATTAAGTTTGACTTAATTAATTAGATAAATAATGATATTCAAATTTACTAATATTAATTATGAAATTTATTTGTTAAATAATTAAGTGAGACTTAATTATAATACAAATAGGAATTTCGAATTAATAATAACTCCTAATTAGTTAAGAGTTATAATTCATTTTTCCACTCTCTATATAATATCTCTTGTGTGGCTGATTTTTGCGTGCAAAAAGACTTTTTCTAAAAAAAAACCCTAGCCACCAAGGGAGAAGATGGAGAGAGCAAGAAGAAACGGGTTTGTGCTAGTACACATCCAATCCTTGAGTTCAAGCATTCGTGTGGATACCGATAGAGCATAGATCGCGAGAGTGGGATGCATGGTGAATGAACAAGCTTTGGATCTCCATTAGTCAACCATTTGGTAAAGCTTCTTAAGTTAAACAATCTGATCTATGAATCAAATATATATTTTTCGCATGGATCGTGCGGCGGGTTTTGAAAATTCCGATTTTTTATGTTTTTAATTATTGTTTCCGTTGCGTTTATGTGCTCGAAACCCAACAGTTATGACCCCTTTTCAATAAAAGGTTTTAAGATTGGATGACTGCGTAAGCTACCGGGGCGGACGGTCCAGTGGAGGGCTATTTCTAAGTGTTATATGAAATATTATGACACAATTTATGCCACATGCAAATATATTGCCTTTTTATTTGAGTGGTCGTGTTTTGGGACATGTTTCTATGAATTATGATCCAGTGCTATCACACGGACTGATCAACATGTGATAGTACGTCCGTCGGAGATAGATTCCAATCTAAATTATCTTATTGCTTTTAATAATCTTATAATAATAGATTTATCTAGTGTTTCTGTTTGAATAATTGATGAAATATAGTTTTGATTCAGTTTCTGATTTATGTTGATACTTAATTTATTGTTAAATATCAAAAGTGGTATTAATAAAGATGATTGATGTTGACTTCATTATGGGATATTGTGAGCATCAAAGTTCGTATTGATATTTAATCTGATATGATATCAAAATGAGTATCGATATTAAGAGTTCGGTTCTGAATAAAGTTTATAACTCAGTCCATAATCATTGTTTAATGTTATTGATGTTTACAATATTTCCATAAATACTATTTTACGAGTTTTATTCTCGTCAAGATTCAAAGTATTGCTGAAGTATTTCGCTCGAAAATATCAAAAGGGTTTTGATTATGGTGAGAAACAATTATTCGATTCTTTAATAAATTTTCTGATTCAACAATTATGATTTTAAATGTTCTACTCTAATGCAGATGTCAGTTTTATATCAAAACAACCATATACATGCTATAATGAACTTGCTGAGAATTTCTTTCGCTCATACTTGCCTGTTTTCAAATTTAACCTCCAGTGAGAATTAGCTTGCGCTGTTTTGCGGCATAATTCAAGAAAGTAAAGAAAAAGCTTTTGGAAGGTGGTTGGTCCAGGATTTGCGGACTAGTGTAAGTTCTGTTATGTAAAGTTATTTATATTATATTATACTATAGTGTGTATTGTATTTGGGCCTAGTATACTTCTTTTCGAAGTTATACTAGCGGGTTAAGTTTTAAGGTTTGGAATTATTGAAAAGAGTTTTAAAAGAAAGTGAAAGAAAAAATTTATTTATGAAATTTGGATATCTTATTTCTAGAACTGTAACCTTAAAAGATCTTGGATTAGTTTGGGGTCATAAATGATAAATATCTTCTTCTGGCGTTTGCTTATTGATTAAACAGGTTATTTTGGATTGAGGTTTCATAGTGACGACCAAATCCCCTGACCCGGGATTTGGGGGCGTTACAGGTAGGAATTAACAAACATAACAACTACACAACTAATATATATGCACCTAAAAAGACTTGTGTGAAGTATGGTAGTGTTAATCATTTGTCTGTTTATTGCAAATCTGTTATGCCTACGCTCATGTCTGCACCACCCTTTTTTCCCAACATGCCCACATTACCAATGAATGTCATGCCTATTATGCCTGCACAAAATTTAAATGCACAATTTGCTAATATGACATTTGCACAAAATCCTTATTATGCCGCATTTAATATGCATCAAATGCCATTTAGCATGCCTTATTGGAATAACATGTTCGCACAATCTTTGACATTTCATGTTAATACCAATATGCCTGATAATTGTATAACTGATCAAGGGTTTCAAAGTCCCACTACCAAGACAAAGGTTGATTTACAGTTACCTGAGTCTAATGATGGAAAGACTAAGAAAACTAAGAAAAAGGCTATAGGCTGGACCCAAGGAAACTTGGGTACTAAAATCAACTTGATTTGATTTTGATGTGTACAGGGAAACAGAAAAAGTCCATGGTATCTATATAGTGGATGCTCAAGGCATATGACTGGAGACTCTACCATGCTCACTGAGTTCAAGAAAAGAGCTGGCCCAATTATTACTTTTGGAGATGACAATAAAGGGTATACTGTGGGATATGGCTTGATTTCAAAAGAGAATGTCATCATTGAAGAAGTTGCTCTAGTGGATGGACTCAAACACAATCTTTTGAGTGTTAGCCAGCTATGTGACAAAGGCAACTCTATAAGTTTCAATTCTAAAGCCTTTTTGTTACAAACAAGAAAAATAATAAAGTGGTTATCACTGGAGTGAGAAAAGGAAATGTGTATCTAGCTGACTTCAACTCATCTAATGCAGATTTTATTACTTGTCTTTTCAGCAAAGTAAGTCAAGATGAAAGTTGGCTATGGCACAAGAAACTGTCTCATTTGAACTTCAAGACTATGAATAAATTAGTCAGGAAAGACCTAGTAAGAGGCATTCCTCAAGTTGATTTCTCAAAGGATGGATTATGTGATGCTTGTCAAAATGGGAAATAAATTAAAGCATCATTTAAAAGGAAGCTTGATCTATAATTGAAGAAGCACTACAACTATTGCACATGGATTTCTTTGGACCAATCAATATATTGTCAATTTCAAAGAAGAGATATTGCTTAATGATTGTGGATGATTTCTCAAAGTTCTCTTGGACATATTTTCTTAAATCTAAAGATAAAGCTAGTGAAATCATTATCAATCATATAAGGCAAGTCAACAATCATCCTGATCTCAAAGTGAGAAGAATTAAGAGTGACAATGGAACTGAGTTCAAGAATTCTGCAATGAGGTTATTCTGTGAAGAAAATGGGATCATGCATGAGTTTTCAACAGCAAGGACTCCACAACAAAATGGAGTGGTGGAAAGAAAGAATAGATCTCTAATTGAAGCTGGAAAAACCATGCTAGAGGAATCAAAGTTACCAACTTATTTTTGTGCTGAAGCTGTTAATAGTGCATGCTACACTCATAATATTTCTTTGGTTAATCAAGCAAAATGTATGACTCCTTATCAATTGTTCAAGAATAGGAAGCCAACATTGAACTTTCTTCATATTTTTGGATGCAAGTGCTACATTCTAAGGAATCAAACCAAGCAACATGGAAAGTTTGATGCCAAAGCAGATGGAGGTATCTTTGTTGGATACGCAGTTGGAAAACCATATAAAGTCTAGAATCTAAGAACCAACATTGTTATGGAATCTGTACATGTGTTTGATGATAAGAAGATTGAAGGACTACAAGATGAAGGTTTCCATGAAAGCCTCAAATTTGACAATGTTGAGATGAATTGTGATGACAATGATGATGAAAGTGATAAAGAAATAATTACTAAGGAATATGCAGAAAAATCAACAAAAGAAGCACAAAATTCTACATCCGTCGAAAGACAAAATGCTATATCCGTCGAAAGATCAAGTACGACATCCGTTGAAGTGGTGCATCATCAATTGACAGATAATCTGTATCATCCGTCGAAAGGAAAAATTCAGCATGTGTTGAACCCTCAATAGGAGTTGAAAGTCACTCTATATCATAGAATGAAAGAACCCCAACCTTAAATTAAAGATCCACAAACTCAGGGGGAGTTTCTTCAAATCAAAACTCAGTCACACATCAAGACAACTATGAGGCCTCTTCATCTAGAGATAATCTACCATAATAAAGAAAATGGACTAGAGATCACCCATTTGAATTAATTATTGGTGATACATCTTCAAGAGTGCAAACAAGCAAAATAACTCAAGATGAACGTCTACATAGCAGCTTTCTGTCATAAGAAAAGCCGAAGAAAGTAGAAAAAGCTTTGTTAGATCCTGATTGGGTTTTAGCTATGCAAGAAGAGCTAAACCAATTTGAAAGGAATATAGTGTGGAAACTGGTACTCAAACCTAAAGGCAAGAATTCTATTGACACCAAATGGGTATTTAGAAACAATATGGATGAAAATGGCATAGTCATAAGAAATAAAGCTAAATTGGTTGCTAAGGGCTACTGTCAACAAAAAGGAATAGAGTTTGGTGAAATATTTGCTCTAGTTGCAAGACTTGAAGCCATCAGAATTTTTATAGCCTATGCAGCCCATGCCAATTTCAAAGTCTATCAAATGGATGTAAAAAATGCTTTTCTAAAATAGAGATTTGGAAGAGGAAGTCTATGTTAGTTAGCCTCCTGGTTTTGAAGATCCGAATTTTCTAAAATATTTCTACTATCTTTTGAAAGCACTCAATAAATTGAAGTAAGTACCTAAAGCCTGGTATAATACTTTGTCAAAGTTCTTTTTAGAAAATTATTTTACAAGAGGTACTGTTGACAAAACTCTTTTCTTTAAAAATATTAATGGATCTATTATACTTGTTCAAATTTATGTAAATGATATTATATTTGGCTCTATAGATGAGAAACTTTGTAAAAAGTTTGCCAAATTGATGCAAAGTAAATATGAAGTGAGCATGATGGGAGAACTGACTTACTTTCTTGGTTTACAAGTTAAGCAAGTTAGTGATGGAATATTCATTAGTCAAACCAAATATATTCATGATCTTTTAAAGAAGTTTGACCTAATGGATTGCATATCTTCAAAAACTCACATGTCCACTGCCACTAAACTTGAATTGAACACTACTAAAAAGTCTGTGGCCATTTCAAACTATAGAGGCATAATTGGCTCACTTCTATATTTGACAGCTAGTAGGCCAACTATAATATTTTCTACTTTTCTTTGTGCTAGATTTTAGGCTGATCCTAGAGAATCTCATTTAGTAGCTATTAAGAGAATTTTCAGATATCTCAAGGGCACACCAAAACTTGACATTTGGTACCCTAGAGATTTTGGATTTGATCTAATTGGTTATTCAAATGCAGATTATTCAGGGTACAAAATAGTCAGGAAAAGCACAACTGACACATGTCAGTTTCTAGGAAACAAGCTTATATCCTAGTTTAGTAAGAAACAGAATTCAGTTTCTACTTCCATAGCTGAAGCTGAATATATTGTTGCTGGTAGCTGCTGTGCACAGATTTTATGGATGAAAATTCAACTATTGTATTATGGTCTACATGTAGACAAGATTCCAATTTTTTATGACAACACAAGTGCCATTGCCATTACTGAAAATTCTGTGCAGCATTTAAGGAAAAAGCACATTGACATCAAGTACCAATTCATAGAGAACATGTCATGAATGGTACTATGAAACTTCATTTTTTTCTATGTGAGGAGCAACTTGCACACATCTTTACCAAGCCACTTGATGAATCAACTTTCTCTAGGTTGGTAAGTGAGTTAGGTATGCTTAATTATTCTTAAAACATTTTGATGTCCATGCAATTTGAAATACAACCAAAAATAAATTTGATTTTTTCCTGAAAAGATGAAATTTTGGCTGTCAAAACTAATCTCTCGATTGATGTTCATTATCTATTGAGAATGAAGATCCGTTGAATTTCATTATCCGTTGAAAGTCAAATACATTTCTGGGTACTTTATCCCTCGATGGATAATGGTACATCATGTATCCGTTGAATTACTTCAATAATAGTCGTTAATTATAAACCCTATCCGTCGAATTTACTTACAGTTATATGTCGATGGATAAGTTGTGGAATTTCTACAGTTTGCTTTAATTTTAAACGGTTATTTTTGGCAATTTTCATTGGATACTTTATTTTACTTTTAAATATTTATTTATCTTTTTCTGAGAAAGTATAAAAGCCCTTTTCATTTTTATATTTTCACTTTTATCTTTCTCTGAATTACAAAGCAAATTTCACTCTCTTAATCTCCAAAACCCCTTCCTCTCTGCAACTGCATACTAAGCAAAAATGGCACCAGTAGTCAAAATCATGTCTCAATTTGGGTTTGTCAACGAGAAAAACAACTTTATAGCACTTGTGGACAAGAGTGTTATTTCTGAAGAGTTTCACAAGATGATGAATTTCATTAAAAACTGTAAGTTAAAGTACTCTATACTCAACTCTCCTATAATTTACTTCGAGGTTGTGAAGCAAGTTTGGACCACAATCATTTTCAACTATACAGACATGACCATTACCTTCATTCTCAAAGGTAATGATTTATATGTTAACTGTGATGAAGTTCAAGCTTGTTTTAAATTTCCTAAAAATAATATATCTATTCCACACATAGACACTGATGTGAGTAACATGCTTAAGTCTATGGGTTACTCTCTTGATTCTACCATTTTAGGAGGAATTAGAAGAAAGGGGCTTAGAAAAGAATCGAGCTTTTTGTGTGACTCTTTTATAAAAGTATTTTCTAGAAAAATAAGTATTTTTAATGCAATTACTTCTTCCATGCTTAATATGCTTACATGATCTAAAATGAAAAGTATTTTAATTTTAATAATCATGTCATGCTAGAGTTAGGGTATAAGTTAGGAGATATTAATAAAAGACCAAAGAATGTGTATTATGCTAGATTTCTTATGATGCTAGCTAATCATGTATCTAAAGATCTTTTAATTGAGAACCCAAACAACAAAATTGCTTGTTGGGTCCAAGAAAAGAGAGTGCTTGCTGATTTATGCAGGAACAATCTCAATGATGAAGTGCCTCTTCACTATATGCCAATCATGGAGGCACCTCAGGTACGTAAGGTAAATGTTCCTGTCTCTATCTCTTCCCAACCTATGATTTCTTTGAGTTCAATTGTGGCTATGACATCTGTGACTATGACCAAACAGATGCCTACCCAAGCCACTAAGCCAAAATCTTTTAAACCCAAATCAAAGAAGCCCCAATCTAGTTTCTCCTAAAAGAAACTAGTTTTAAAAACTACCACAACACCTGAGGGGAGTGTGAAGGGTAGTGAGCAAGGTGAGGGAAAGGGTGAAAATCAAAGAAGCCCTAAGGTTAAGGTAGGTGAGAAAAGTGTGACCCAAACCAGCCACACCATAGTCTCCCAACAGATTGTGGTGATTAATAAGAAAATAAGCACATTATCAGTTGCATCCTCCCAAAAGGATGTGACTGTTTAAATAAGCCCTTCTCCAAGAGCACAGGACAAAAGGGGACGGGACACAACTGACCAAACATAAAATTATATCAGAAATAAGAAGGCTAAACCTTTGGAGGAGTCACAGGGTGCACACACAGTGCCAACTGTAGTCAAAGACTCAATTACAACACCATCTCAAAGTCAGTTTGATGTGGCTCCAATAAATATGGAGTCACAGCCAAATTCTCTCATTATTGATACACCAGAAACACATAATTCTCCCACAAACTTACTGGATGTGGACATGATAAACACATCAATTCCCGATTCTCCATCTTTAAAATTCATGGAGGAGCCAAAATCTACAGCAAGTGAGCATCATCTTATTGATGATTTCTTGGCTCAATTGCCCTTTCTTTCTGAAACTAATGATGAGTTTGTGCCTAAAAATCTAAAATCAATCTCCATAGACTCAACCATAGTTTAAACTCCTAAATCTTTTATTTCTACTTCCTCGATGGAAATTCTTCACCCGTCGATAAGTGATTGTCCCTCGACGGATAAGCTTAACAGCGATTATTCATTGACATTCACAACTGCTACTTCGATTAATATCCCTTATCCGTTGAAAGTCTCTACACAACTTGATATCTCAAAAATTGTGACAAGTGTAGATGACTTAGTAGTTGTACAATCACTCCTAGGTTTGAGGGAATGGAGTGACTGTTAGTGTTTGTTCCCTAGAGATAACACTATGATGTTTTTTTAGTTTAAGACATTTGGATTATTAATATTTATGTTCTATCGATTATTCCTTTTATAATTTATTAATTCTTAATTTATTGCGATATAAACGTTAGATTAAGAAATATCCTTGAAATATGATATGCAATTTTATATCTCTAAGTACATGACTTAAACATGAGATTATGAGAATAGTATCAATATTCCTAAAGGTCCCTAGTCGGATATTATTATTAAGGGACAATAATAATGACTGGTGTGTTTGTTGACTGATGATCACATCTCATTGATCATAGGTATAGTTATACTAAAGTAAAAAACACAGGCATATATAAATGCACATGGTGCTGGACAGACCCGATGTGAGATTCTACCTGTCTGTTGTGTCATAAATAATTCTCACAGTGATAATGATATAATGATCCCTAGACCTGAAGTCATTATATTTCTATACGAGAATTAATATACATTGATTCCATTAAAAGTTATCCTTGACCGGGTAATGATAAAAGTGGACGTTTGGTATATTATGAATCGTATGAGAAATATGAATGATCTAGATGAGATTTAATCCTCCTATTTTAGGAGTGATATTATTGGCCTCTTGTGTGAGCTAGACTATGAAATACGTGGCCACGCTCAAATGTTGATTTGATATGATAGTCTACTCATTGATCAAGGAAACTTGGATTAAACTATGACGAGGATGACACATTACATGCCTCTATATTAATCTAAAATATTTGGTTAAAGAGATTATATTATATTGTACATTATTCATGAAAGGTTTAATCAATCACCTATTCAATTATTATTACTTGGGTAGCAATGATGTATTACTAGATGCTGCTCATTGTTTACGATTTTATATTAGATTTAAAATTCGTTGCCAACGTAATAGTAACCTATAGGGTCACACACAAAGAATGATTGAATGATGATTTAATTTAAACTGGATTTAATTAAATTAAAATAGTTCGAATTATTTATAATATTAATTAAGTATGACTTAATTAATTAGATAAATAATGATATTCAAATTTACTAATATCAATTATGAAATTCAGTGGTTAAATAAGTAAGCGTGACTTAGTTATTGTACAAATAGGAATTTCGAATTAATAATAACTCTTAATTATTTAAGAGTTATAATTCTTTTTTACTCTCTATATAATATCTCTTGTGTGACTGATTTTGTGTGCAAGACTTTTACTAAAACCCTATCCACCAAGAGAGAAGATGGAGAGAGCAAGAAAAAACAAATTTGTGCTAGTACACATCCAATCCTTGAGTTCAAGCATTCGTGTGGATGCCGATAGAGCGTAGATCGCGAGAGCGGGATGCGTGGTGACTGAACAATATTTGGATCTCCATTATTCAACCAATTTGTAAAACTTCTTAAGGTAAACAATCTGATCTACAAATTAAATATCTGTTTTTCACATGGATCCTGCGGTGGGTTTCGAAATTTCTGGTTTTTCACATTTTTAATTACTGTTTCCGTTACGTTCATGCGCTCGAAACCCTTCAGTAACATGAGTGAGAGGCTGAGTTGCTCTCAGGAAAAAGGAGAGGAAATGAGTGAACTTTCACATGCTATTTCTTCTAGCATGGTAAAAGTGAGTGAGAGGAGTCCCACCTTAGATGGTGAAGGTGAAGGTGTGAGGGTGTGAAGCCAAGGGGAGCCCTTGATGCAAAAAGATAGAGAGAAAATGAGATAAAGGCAGGTACATGAGGAATAAGGTTGGAAACCATTGTCAATGAATGTCAATGAGGCTGAAAGGAAAAGACTATAGAAGGAAGAATATAGAGCTGTTATAGATTCTATTTCCCTAGATGCAGATGCATTTACTCACCCTATTACAGCCTACCAAACATTGGCTATTCAGGGCAATGAAGATGCAGATAGGACTCTTAATCTGATACATACTACAACTTCAATGTTAAGAGAAAAGGATGCAATCAACTCTCTTCCACCTACAGTTGGTGATGATTACAAGTATGCTTTTGGTGACTCTTATGGGGAAGAGTCAAATGGGGAGGATATTGATGTAGCTGACATGAACATAGGGGGAGATGCAGGCCCTAGTGCATCTATAGACACTCCATCCTGGATGTTAACAAAGGATTGCAGTTATCATCATTTCAACTCCACAATGTTCAACATAATTCACCAGACGCAATCAGCCCTTCAAGCCACCACTAATGCCGGTACCAGATGTCTTCTAGAAGCCCATATTGAATCTCTACAGTTGCACAAAATTCAGACTCTTAAAAAAAATCAAGATGTAGATGAGCTCAAGAAATATAATTGATGAAGTCAAGGGAGGTTTAAATAAGAAAAAAGAGATCAAGCTTCCTGAGTCAACAATGAAGGACATACAACAGAAACTCAGAAAAGAAAGTGATCTAAGTAGGAAGGTTGAGGTATTGAGTTCCGGATTGACATATGTTAAAAACTCAGTGACCAAGATACTCTCTAATCAAAAAGCTCAAACTCATATACTTCAACAGCTGGTGGTTGCACAAACTTCAAACCCTAATCTGCTTGATTCTAACAAAAAGAAGGAGAAGGATATGCATGTACAAATCTCAAAAGTGTTAGTTCCTGATATCACATACTCAAAGCCACGAGTTATGGATATAATAGATCTCATAACCCTTGCAGCAGCTGAACTGAAGCTGAAGGAACAACAACAAAGGATAGATACAAGAATTGAGAAGTTGTTTATGAAAAAGATGTGTCCTAAGTCCAATCATGTATGATTATTTAGGAATAACTTTTATGTAATATGTTTTGATTTCATTGATATTAATAAAAGACTTATTTTGGTTTTATTGCGGGCTTTATCTATTTAAGTGTTTAAATAAGATATACCATAGTTTAGAGTAAAGCTTTTTATGGATCATGATGAGATCATAATAATGAGACCTAAAAGATGATAACTCTAAACTTAAATATTTCTTGGTCGTAGGATTACTAACTGGTAATTAGTAATCCGCAAAGATCGGTACATACTATGCTTGCTTCATTATGAAGGATGTCTGTTCTCATAGACATTTGTGTGGTGATACTATAGCTAGTATGTAGGTGCTTATTATAGAATAAGTTCACTGAACATGACTCACACAGCTGAACAACTGATGAAGTTCACTCACGTGTCGGCAGTTGTTCACGTAGTGATAATTGTACAAGTATCCTTAGACTTGAGGTAATCATAGTCATCTTGTGTACACTAAACTATGCTTTGGTTTAGTTCTTAGTCTCCAGGGACAATTATAAGGGCTCTACTGGGTATAGGAATTTGTACACGAAGATAGTGTATGATCAATAAAGGATCTACCCCTTCCAATGAAGGAAGAGAATGTTCAATGCTGATCCACTTATGCTAGTTCAGGATTCTCTGGCCAAAGTGAATGAAATTGGAAAGGAGTTTCTAATTTACATTAAATAGAACTAAACATAGTGAATGGGAAAGCAAATGATTAAATAAGATAGGCTTGACACAAGTTCCATGCCTTGTATTTAATCGTGACATTGCAGGGTAGAAGGAATTGATTGTACGGTAACTACTCACTGAATATGTTCTTGGTATTCTAAGCAGTGAATTCGTATTATCCGGATAGTCGCGATATGCTGAGAAGTATCTCTCACGATGTAGAATAAATATGATTAATTTATTAATTAATCATATTTAATAAATTAGAGAATTTATATAAATAATGATAAAATAGTTTTAATATTATTTATTTCTACTATCGGCTTAATATTGAACCTACATGGTCACACCATAAAAGAGAATGATTTAATGGTGGAGGAATTAATTAATAAGGGCTGGTAATTATTTATTTGTGAAATAAATAATTAATTAGCAGATTTAATAATTGATTAAATGAGATTTAATTAATTCTTAATATTATTAATTAAGAATTTAATTTTGGAAATTAAATCAAGTGAGAGAATTATTTTTCTAAAGTGTTTAGGAAAGGGATTAATGATTAAAAGGTGTTTTAATTATTAGTTAATTGGTGAATAAGAATAATCAATTAAAGGGTTAATAATAATAATATTTTATGGAAAATTTTCAGCTGAAAATTTTGCCTATAAATATACTATTATAAACCCTATTTGCCTCAACCCAAATAATTAACCCTAATTCTAAAGTAGAACAAGAGGGAGGCAACTAATTCTCTCAACCTCTTCCTCCTCCATCACATTGTACTCTTGGTGGATACCGGTGGAGTGCTTCACACTTGAGGAGCAGCTGCTAGGGATTTCCGTTCATCGTTCTTGGATCGCTATTAAAGACCTCCATCTTTTCATTAACGTAAAGCTTCTTAAGGTAAACATACTGAACTACGAATTAAATATTATTTTTCGCATGGATCCTGCAGAGGGTTTCATTTTTTTTTTAAGATTTAAATTTACGTTTTCGTTGCGTTTATGTGCTAAAACCCTTCAGTTTAGTTCAATTACAAATCAAGAAAAATTTGTGAAGCATATCACTCAGTTGAAGCCAATCACCATGGATGAGATGCAACTAGGAAACGGAGATAAAGGTGAATCATCGATGAAGAATGAGTTCAACAACTTTGTGGTGCTAAAGCCTAAACAAGCAAGTGTCACAATATAAATAAAGCACCCAATGTTGTTGATTATTCTCCTACCAGGACAAATGAAGATAAACTGTTGGGTTCATCAATTTCAAGCTTCAAGTCCACCAAATATGCCATATTAAGAACAAGAATTACAAGAATCTATAGATATGGAAAGAAAATTTATGTGATGATTGGGCACCCTCAGTTTGGAGAAGCTAAAGATGAGGAAAATAGAAGACTAAGAGCTCAGAAAAAAGGAAGAAGCAGGCCACTAATGTGGCGCCCTCCAAACCCGGGTCAGAAGTTTGGGGTCCACACACACACCTTATTAATAACCTGCTTATAATAATGATAAAGATAATAATATGCAGTGACCCTACTTACCAACTACCACGGACCGCAACAGGTTAAAGTATGCACACAAGCCAAACACACCTACTTATATTACAAACATTCAAATCCCAACTATTCCAAACTCAGAACTGAGTATTAAACATTATTATAAACTTTTACAAACTTAAATTATTCCAAAAGAAGCCTACTAGCTTAGCTCGATCAACCTGAACCCCTAGCTCTCGCGCTGGACTGGGGATCCTCGGTACCAACCGGTTCCTTTTAATCTGGAAAGAACATAAACAACATCGCACAAATGAGCTAACTAGCTCAGCAAGTCACAATGACAAAACTGAGAATAATGATCATCAGGTAAATATGGTTATGATATCAAGTGAACAATAGATTATGATTTAGAATTGGATATTATATTTTTATTTTAAAAACCAAGGTTAGGCCGCTGATCAGTCACGCACTAACCCGAGCAAAGCACACAACACTGCTCTAACAACTGGATCCAAGGCACACATTGGCCTAACTTGACCATTATATGGTCTGACCACGAATCTGGTCCACAATTTTATAAAAGAATCCAATTATACCATAGTAACAGAATAAGCAGTAATAAACCATGAACATGATCATTAACAACATTGGACGTTCAATAATGAAAATGGTTTCAATCTGTATAAGGATCAATATGGCGTTTCCAAAGCTTGGCTGTTAGGTAATGAAAGAATTGGATAACAAAGGAATCAACATTTTAGGGATCCAAGAATTTGGTCTTTCAAAGCATAAGATATAATGGTTTGAATGTGTAAGCAATTTGGTTCAGTGTTTAATATTTAGTTTGTATGTATTTGTGAAGTAGTATCGTATATTTGAGGTTCGTCTTTGGGTATACAACAATCAATGGTCTAGAAAGAATCAGGTTTACGGCTCAAGATCAATAACTGAAATCAAGGTTTAGGGTTCAGTGCTTCAAAGCACTCGCAATGTAAAACCACAATATCAATCAATATAATATCTCGAGAAAGTTCAGAATACTTGCCTGGTACTAGCTTACTACACTACACTCGCTTCCAATTACAACTGTCTTATTCCTCAACTACCTATTTCCCTTTCCCACATCTTGCCTCTTCTGCTCACATATCATAAGCATGTATCAATATTTAACTCATATGATTCTATTCAACACATACTTTTATTTACCCTTCGTTTCACCCAAATCCGATTAATGGATTGAAAATTACGCAATAAACAAGATAATATCAAATATACAGACCGACAGTCAATCAACAAGTCACATATAACATATAGCACGTGACATAATCAATAATATATCATTTATAAATAAGTCTCGGGTCATAAACAAGCTTTCTGGTATTTAAAATGATTTTTAAAACATTTTTCGGAACTAAAACGGGTCGTTGGATCAATTTCAGAATAATAAACAGGGTTCGGTTGGCCAATTCTGGCTTTGAAACAATTTTATAATAATTATCGAGCCTAGGAAACAATTTAAATTAATATTTTAAAGCTCGAAACTATTTTTCAGAATTTTTAAATAATTAAATCTAATTAAATAATTAATTAAAATCAATTAATAATTAATTAAGTCAATTAATCAATTAATTTCCGAATTAATTGACCAATTAATCAATTAAAAATTAACTAATATTAATTAACTAATTAATTCAGATTTATTTCCGAATTAAAAATAATTTTTGGAATTAAAATAATAATTTTTAGAATTTTCAGAAATTAAAAACGAATTTTTTTATAATAAAAATAAATAGGAAATATGATTTTTGAATATTTTTAAAACAGGAATCCTAAATTTGCAAACTCTGGAAACTTCAGGGACCAAACAGCATCGTCCCCAAAAGTCCAGGTACCAAACTGCAATTTTACAATCCCCGTCGCCAGAAAATACAGGGGTGGCCGGAGAACACGATTCCCGCACCCTCACCTCACCACAAGCTCCAGATCACATCTAAAGACAACCAGGAACTTATTCATGCAATCAAATCATTCAAATAACCCCAGACTTGGCTGGAAATTGGCCAAGAACATCGTCGGTTTCCGGCGAACTTCGGAAATTTTCAAAACACAACTCCCTTCGATTCAGACATCCTCTGTTAACGAGCTATATACCAATCGATTGCAAATTTCATAAGGAACATAATCCACTATAAATCTATAGCTAATAACCCCTAAATCAAAAAGCCCCAAATTTCAATTGAAAACATTCATACGGGTTATAAACCCTAATTTCAAAATTCGAAAATCAATCTTAATTTTGAACATGTTATTGAATTCCAAATCAGACGTATGACATATGAAAATCATCAGGAAAACAAGTTCTACAACATGCAAGCATCAAATCATACAAACAATCATCCGAACAAAAATTCAGATTTTTAATAAAATTAATTCGAAAATAAATAATTTTTCAGAAAATAAACCTTGATTTCTGCAGTGATTTGGAACACAGAATCTGATAGAACACCTCAAGAGCTATGGATTGAGTACTCGAGCTTTGAAAACAGAGATCAATGACACCTTCGTTTTGCTATTTGATTCTTGGAAGATTATATGAATATAGGGTTTTTCTCTGGAAAATTATATAATTAACTGTCTGCAAATGATTTTGATACGAAATAAAATACGGTAAAGGCTATTTATAATTACGGAAAATTAGTATCCCGTTGGATCATTTCGGATATAAAACGGTACGTTTATTTGTAAAAACTGATCCAAACGGTATCGGTTTTCGGGACAGTTATCCAGATCAGTACAATTTGTACTGTTGTCTTGGTCTCAGCGCCTAGTTACACGTACTACGAGGTGATAATTGGGATAGTTTAATAAAAAACTCCCGTTTATCGAAAATATGAGTTTTATTGATTTATCGAAATGAATATTGTATCGAAAATGTTGCGCCGGGACCCGCGCAGGACAAACCGTACACCGGATTGAAAAAGTCGAAACATGGAATATGCTCGGAATATTACAATTAGGTTAGGAAGGAGTTCTCGGAAGAGTTTCGGGTTCCAAAAACGTAACAACGGATGACGTCGGTTGGTTCCCGTTTTTATAAAACAGATTTTAAATACCCGGAAAAAGATTTTATAAATTTCATATAATCCTTATAAATCCATAAATCAACATAAAAATAATTAGAAAGATGTGACAATTATCTATATTTTATTTTGGACATATAAAAATTAAAATACTCAATTAATAATATTTTTAAACATCCAAACGCATTTAACACTTAACAATTAGTTCACAGAATAGATACTGAACACATATATTAAGCAAAAATAATTACACGATATATCCCGGATATTACATCCTTCCCCCCTTAAAAGGATTTTGTCCTCAGAATCTCTTAAGAAAACAAATGAGGGTACTTTTCTCTCATATCACTTTCCAATTCCCAGGTTGACTCTTCAACCTTTGGGTTTTTCCATAACACTCTTACTAACTTTACCACTTTATTTCTCAATACCTTCTCTCTTTTCTCTAAAATCTCTATCGGACTTTCTACATATGACAAATCTGCCTGAAGCTCTATTGGCTCATATTCTATTACATGCCTGGAGTCTGGATTATATTTCTTAAGCATTGATACGTGAAAAACATTATGAATGTGCTCCATGTGCGGAGGTAACGCCAATTCGTAAGCTACTTTGCCAACGCGCTTTAGAATCTCAAAAGGTCCGACATATCTTAGACTCAGCTTTCCTTTCTTTCCAAACCTCGTTAGTCCCTTCCATGGTGATACTTTCAGTAATACCAAGTTTTCTTCTTCGAATTCCATGTCTTTCCTGGACTGATCTGCATATTTCCTTTGATGGTCCTGTGCGGCTATCAATCTCTTTTGGATAATTTCAATTACTTCTTTTGTCTGCTTTACAAGTTCGGGTCCAAGTATTTTGGTTCTCCTACTTCGTCCCAATACACTGGAGATCTGCATTTACGTCCATAAAGGGCTTCATAGGGTGGCATCCAAATACTGGCATGATAACTGTTGTTATAAGCAAATTCTACCAGAGGTAAATGCTCGTCCCAACTTCCTTTGAAATCAATAGCACAAACACGTAACATGTCCTCAATCGTCTGGATCGTTCTTTCACTTTGGCCGTCCGTCTGTGGGTGGTAGGTTGTACTCATATTCAGTTTTGTTCCCAAACATTCTTGAAAACTCTTCCAAAATCTTGAATTAAATCTTGGATCTCGATCAGATACGATATACACAGGAACTCCATGACGAACTACAATTTCCTTCAGGTACATATGGACCAACTTGTCGAGTGAAAATCTTTCATTTATAGGCAGAAAATGAGCTGACTTGGTAAGTCTATCCACTATAACCCAAATGGGATCATGATTAGCCCTTGTCCTTGGTAATCCAACTATGAAATCGATGGCAATATGTTCCCACTTCCACTCTGGAATCTCCAATGGCTGTAGTAATCCACTTGGTCTCTGATGCTCTGCTATAACCTTTTGACATGTATAACATTTGCTAACCCATTCCGCAATTTCCCTCTTCATGTCTGGCCACCAATAATTTTCTTTTAAATCTCTGTACATCTTGGTACTTCCTGGATGGATTGAATACCTTGAATTACGTGCTTCCTATAAAATTTCATTCTTCAGCTCCGTCACCGGTGGAATCCAAATTCTTGAAAAAAACCTAAGAATACCTTGTTCGTCCTTTTGCGTGCACAATTTTTCGCCTACCAAACGATTTATATCTTGATCCATTACATTTTCTTGACACTTCTTTATTTTCTCTAACAACTCCGGTTGGAACGTCATACAGTACATTTTTGCTTCATCAGGCTTGCAAACTTTAATCTCCAATTCCAGTTTTTGAAATTCCTTATATATATCTTCAGGTACTGATAACACATTTAACTTTTCCTTCCGACATAACGCGTTTGCTACCACGTTCGCTTTACCGGAATGATAATTAATCGAGCAGTCGTAATCCTTGATCAATTCTAACCATCTCCTTTGCCTCATATTAAGTTCTTTTTGTGTGAATATATATGTCAAACTTTTGTGATCTGTGTAAATCTCGCACTTTTATCTATACAGATAATGTCTCCAAATTTTCAAAGCGAAAACTATGGCTGCTAGCTCCAAATCATGAGTAGGATATTTCTGTTTGTGTGGTTTCAATTGCCTTAACGCATACGCAATCACCTTATCGTGTTGCATTAGAACACATCCTAGTCCTTTCTGAGAAGCATCGCTATAAATTACAAAATTCCCTTGATCGTCGGGAAGTGATAAAACAGGTGCTATGATTAATCGTTACTTTAGTTTCTGAAAACTTTCTTCACACTTGTCATTCCATATAAACTTTTCATTCTTTCGTGTAAGCTTTGTCAATGGTATTGCAATCCTTGAAAAATTTTGAACAAATCGACGATAATATCCCGCTAATCCCAAGAAACTTCTTACCTCGGTGGTTGTTCTCGGTCTTTCCCAATTTATAATTGCCTCGATCTTTATTGGGTCCACTTTGATCCCTTCATTACTGACTATGTATCCTAAGAACTGAACCTCCTGTAACCAAAACTCACACTTCGAGAATTTAACATATAATTTCTTTTTCCTTAAAATCTCCAAAGTTGTTCTCAAATGTTCCGCATGATCCTCTTCCATTTTTGAATAAATTAAAATATCATCTATAAACACAATAACGAACTTGTCCAAATACTCCTTGAAAATTATATTCATCAGATCCATAAACGCTGCCGGGGCATTGGTCAATCTAAAAGACATTACTAAAAACTCATAATGTTCATACCTTGTTCTGAAAGCTGTCTTCTGTATATCTTCTGGCTTAATTTTCAGTTGATGATATCCCGATCTTAAATCAATCTTGGAGAAGTACTTGGCTCCCTTCAGTTGATCAAACAAATCATCAATTCTGGGTAACGGATACTTGTTCTTGATTGTAAGCTTGTTGAGTTCCCTATAGTCAATGCACAGTCTCATGCTTCCATCTTTCTTCTTAACAAATAATACCGGTGCACCCCACGGGGACACACTTGGTCTGATTACTCCTTTCTCTAACAGCTCTTGCAATTGCTTCGCTAGCTCTTTCATCTCAACGGGCGCCATTCTATATGGGGCCTTGGATACCGGTTCCGTTCCAGGTGCTAAGTCGATTGCAAACTCAATTTTTCTATCTGGAGGAAGTCCTGGTAACTCGTCAGGAAACACGTCTGGAAATTCATTCACTACTGGAATATCTTCAAGTTTCAGTGGCTCCCGACTCCTATCAATCACATATGCCATGAAATGCTCGCATCCTTGTCGTAATAACTTCTTAGCTTGAATCATCATTAAGAACTTCTTTACTTGTTTCTGACCCTTGAACATTACTATTCTTTCATCTGGCGTTTTCACCATTACCTTCTTATTTTGACAATCTATCTGGGCATCGTGCTTAGATAACCAATCCATTCCAAATATAACGTCAAATTCTCCTAACTTAAATGGTATCAAATCTACACAAAACTTACTACCAGAAATCTCAGTCTCACAATTCCCACAAACTTGATTAACAGATACTCGTTCTTGATTTGCCAATTCCACAGTCATTATTTTATTTAAATACTCAACTGGATAATTTAACTTACTAACAAAATCTTGTAAAACAAATGATCGAGTTGCTCCCGAATCTATTAACACTTTGGCACATAAAGAATTCACATTAAGCGTACCTGCCATGACATCCGTATCCTGGATAGCATCCTTCACAGATATGTCAAAAACTCTAGCCCTCAGAGTCTCATTTACTGCTGGGGTAGATCCCATAATCCTCAATGCATTACTGATTGGGGCTGGTGTCTTGCAATCCCTGGCTATATGTCCTGGTTTCCCACATTTAAAACACATAAATCCAATGGCTGGAACCTTCACTACTGGATTCTGGATAGGCTGATCCTTATTTGCTGGCTGATTTCGGCACTCCCTTAAATAGTGCCCTTTCTGATTGCACTTGAAACAGACTACATTCAACTTATTACAAACTCCTCCATGTTTCTTTCCACATACCTGACAATCTGGAAAAGTTAATCTCAACTGATTTGGCTGATTCACATTAACTGGACGGTTGCCCTGGCTTCCGTCGCCTGCATTTTGTCTCTTGAAATTAAAATTCCTCCCTGGCTGAAACCTGCCCTTCTTAAAATTTGGAAACTTCCCTGGTTGTGACTGACCTTCATTCCCTTCAAATTTCCTTTTCTTGGTTTGTTTCTCCTCCTGTGACATCGTACTCTCTGTCTCTGCGATCATAGCCTTCTGTACAACTCCTGCGTAAGTATCTAATTTAAAAATGTCTACCTTCCCTCTAATCCATGGTTTCAAACCTTGCTGGAATCTTTTAGCCTTCTTTCTGTCAGTATCCACATACGATAGCACATACCTTGACAATTCCTCAAACTTGCTCTCATAATCTGTCACCGACATGTTTCCTTGCTTTAGTTATAAAAACTTCAACTCCATCTGATCCTGGACAAACTGAGGGAAATACTTTTCTAAAAACAATTCCTTAAACCTTTCCCAAGTAATAACATTTGTACCTTCCAATGTCTTCACCATCTCCTACCAATAGGTGGCCTCATTCTTCAAATAGTAACTTGCAAACTCAACCTTCTGTTCGTCCTTTACTTTTACTAAGGCAAATGCCTTCTCTATCTCCTTTAACCAAACATTTGCTTCAATCGGTTCTAACGAACCCTTGAATTCAGGTGGGTTTACTGCCTGAAAAGTTTTGAAAGTTACCTGGGGATTGGTCTGTCTTTGTTGTTATTGTGGCAGGTGAACTGTTTGTTGGGCCAAGATTTGAAGAATCCGGGCTATTGATGGGTCTATGGGTCCTGGGTTTGCATTCTGGTTTGTATCATCTTGGTTGTTATTATTATTGTTGTTGGTTTCTTCATTTTGGGTGTTGGTGCGGGTATTTCTTCTGGGAGGCATTTTCTGTAAAGAATCAAACAACTTATTTAACTTTTAAATCAAATTCTTTGCATAAAAGAAAAGTTTTGTAAAACAGAAATATCTCTTTTTGAAAACAGTTGTAACTAAGTAAATTGCATGCTTCTTTACAGAATATAAACAGTTATGAAAAACAGGGTACATGGTATCACAAGGGTATAACTGGTGCAATAAATAAGGTAAAGTAAAACAGGTGCAGTAAAATGAATGACAATACTGGAAAGGAAAAGGTATTGATATATATAGATCAAAAGTTTTGGGTAGTACAAGCGTAAAGACACTTCGAAAATAAAAGTAAAAGGGTACAACAACCTACTCACTATTCAGCATAGCTAGTCTATAAATACAATCCAAAAGTCTACTAATACACACTACACACTACTGTACATACTACACAACCATCACAATACTGCTCAGCATCTCTAGATCTCTAACTCATGGCAAGTATGGAACTCCAATCTCCTTAAGCTCCTCTAGAACCCACTTAGCCCACTCCACTAGAAAATCAGGGGTGATGTCCTCATGTGTAGCCTTAGCAATCCTCACTGCAGCTGCTCTATGAAACGCCTGGAGCCTCTCTCTGAGTCACCTCTCACCACTCCCAACCTCTTTGGTATGCATAATATATAGTAACTCCTGAATCTGACCCTGTAGGAATCGTTGCTCCATAAGACAAGCCTCAAACTGATGATATGGGACAGGATAGGAAGAGAACTGGAAAGGTACTCCTGTAACTGAGTGACTAGTAAAGCCTGAATCAGCAGGTGGGGGTCCGCTAATAGGTGGCCTCATGCCTGGGGGTGGAATGGCCTGCAATGGTACGGGCTGCAACACAGGTGGAGGTAGTATAGCCAACACTGGTGGAACAACAGGATGTGGATCCGAAACGGTACTCCAACTGAAGGCTCTGAGTGATCAGCTGATATGGGGATAAAAGAGTCGGCCATCGTTGCTATCTGAAATCATATTACAATATAAGAATCTCGAACCACGAGGCGAATCATACTAATACCTGTTATGCCGAAGCACTCAACCTCTCGACGTTCTATCTTTCTATTCCTTACTTCTAATCCTAACCCTCTACCCATTCCCGTCAACCTAGGCTTGTGTCAGTGACTTATAACCTCTAGCTCTGATACCAAACCTGTGGCGCCCTCCAAACCCGGGTCAGAAGTTTGGGGTCCACACACACACCTCATTAATAACCTGCTTATAACAATGATAGAGATAATAATAATATGCAGTGACCCTACTTACCAACTACCACAGACCGTAACAGGTTAAAGTATGCACACAAGCCAAACACACCTACTTATATTACAAATGTTCAAATCCCAACTATTCCAAACTCAGAACTGAGTATTAAAAATTATTACAAACTTTTACAAACTTAAATTATTCCAAAAGAAGCCTACTAGCTTAGCTCGATCAACCTGAATCCCTAGCTTTCGCGCTGGACCAGGGATCCTCGGTACCAACCGGTTCCTTTTTAATTGGAAAGAACATAAACAACATCGCACAAATGAGCTAACTATCTCAACAAGTCACAATGACAAAACTGAGAATAATGATCATCAGGTAAATATGGTTATGATATCAAGTGAACAATGGATTATGATTTAGAATTGGATATTATATTTTTATTTTAAAAACCAAGGTTAGGCTGCTGATCAGTCACGCACTAACCCCAAGCAAAGCACACAACACTGCTCTAACAACTGGATCCAAGGCACACATTGGCCTAACTTGACCATTATATGGTCTGACCACGAATCTGGTCCACAATTTTATAAAAGAATCCAATTCTACCATAGTAACAGAATAAGCAGTAATAAACCATGAACATGATCATTAACAACATTGGACGTTCAATAATGAAAATGGTTTCAATCTTTATAAGGATCAATATGGCGTTTCCAAAGCTTGGCTGTTAGGTAATGAAAGAATTGGATAACAAAGGAATCAACATTTCAGGGTTCCAAGAATTTGGTCTTTCAAAGCATAAGATACAATGGTTTGAATATGTAAGCAATTTGGTTCAGTGTTTAATATTTAGTTTATATGTATTTGTGGAGTAGTATCGTATATTTGAGGTTCGTCTTTGGGTATACAACAATCAATGGTCTAGAAAGAATCAGGTTTACGGCTCAAGATCAATAACTGGAATCAAGGTTTAGGGTTCAGTGCTTCAAAGCACTCGCAATGTAAAACCACAATATCAATCAATACAATATCTTGAGAAAGTTCAGAATACTTGCCTGGTACTAGCTTACTACACTGCACTCGCTTCCAATCACAACCGTCTTATTCCTGTTTCCCTTTCCTACGTCTTGCCTCTTCTGCTCACATATCATAAGCATCTATCAATATTTAACTCATATGATTCTATTCAACACATACTTTTATTTACCCTTCATTTCACCCAAATCCGATTAATGGATTGAAAGTTACGCAATAAACAAGTAAATATCGAATATACAGACCGACAGTCAATCAACAAGTCACATATAACATATAGCACGTCACATAATCAATAATATATCATTTATGAATAAGTCTCTGGTCATAAACAAGCTTTCTGGTATTTAAAATGATTTTTAAAACATTTTTCAGAACTAAAACGGGTCGTTGGATCAATTTCAGAATAATAAACAGGGTTCGGTTGGCCAATTCTGGCTTTGAAACAATTTTATAATAATTATCGAGCCTTGGAAACAATTTAAATTAATATTTTAAAGCTCGAAACTATTTTTCAGAATTTTTAAATAATTAAATCTAATTAAATAATTAATTAAAATCAATTAATAATTAATTAAGTCAATTAATCAATTAATTTCTGAATTAATTGACCAATTAATCAATTAAAAATTAACTGAAATTAATTAACTAATTAATTAAGATTTATTTCTGAATTAAAAATAATTTTTAGAATTAAAATAATAATTTTTAGAATTTTCAGAAATTAAAAATGAATTTTTTTATAATAAAAATAAATAGGAAATATGATTTTTGAATATTTTTAAAACAGGAATCCTAAATTTGCAAACTCTGGAAACTTCAGGGACCAAACTGCATCGTCCCAAAAGTCCAGGTACCAAACTGCAATTTTACAATCCCCGTCGCCGAAAAATACAGGGGTGGCCGGAGAACACGATTCCGGCACCCTCACCTCACCACAAGCTCCAGATCACATCTACAGACAACCAGGAACTTATTCATGCAATCAAATCATTGAAATAACCCCAGAATTGGCCGGAAATTGGCCAAGAACATCGCCGGTTTCCGGCAAACTTCGGAAATTTTCAAAGCACAACTCCCTTCGATTCAGACATCCTCTGTTAACGAGCTATATACCAATCGATTGTAAATTTCATAAGGAACATAATCCACTATAAATCAATATCTAATAACCCCTAAATAAAAAAGCCCCAAATTTCAATTGAAAACATTCATACGGGTTATAAACCCTAATTTCAAAATTCGAAAATCAAACTTAATTTTGAACATGTTATTAAACTCCAAATCAGACGTATGACATATGAAAATCATCAAGAAAACAAGCTCTACAACATGCAAGCATCAAATCATACAAACAATCATCCGAACAAAAATTCATATTTTTAATAAAATTAATTCGAAAATAAATAATCTTTCAGAAAATAAACCTTGATTTCTGCAGTGATTTGGAACACAGAATCTGATAGAACACCTCAAGACCTTTGGATTGAGTACTCGAGCTTTGAAAACAGAGATCAATAACACCTTCGTTTTGCTGTTTGATTCTTGGAAGATTATATGAATATAGGGTTTTTCTCTGGAAAATTATATAATTAACTGTCTGCAAATAATTTTGATACGAAATAAAATACGGTAAAGGCTATTTATAATTACGGAAAATTAGTATCCCGTTGGATCATTCCGGATATAAAACGGTACATTTATTTGTAAAAACTGATCCAAACGGTATCGGTATTCGGGACAGTTATCCAGATCAGTACAATTTGTATTGCGGTCTTGGTCTCAGTGCCTGGTTACACGTACTACGAGGTGATAATTGGGATAGTTTAATAAAAAAACTCCTGTTTATCGAAAATATGAGTTTTATTGATTTATCGAAACGAATATTGTATCGAAAATGTTGCGCCAGGACCCGCGCAGGACAAACCGTACACCGGATCGAAAAAGTCGAAACATGGAATATGCTCGAAATATTACAATTAGTTTAGGAAGGAGTTCTCGGAAGAGTTTCGGGTTCCAAAAACGTAACAACGGATGACGTCGGTTGGTTCCCGTTTTTATACAATAGATTTTAAATACCCGGAAAAAGATTTTATAAATTTAATATGTTCCTTATAAATCCATAAATCAACATAAAAATAATTAGGAAGATATGACAATTATTTATATCTTATTTTGGACATATAAAAATTAAAATACTCAATTAATAATATTTTTAAACATCCAAACGCATTTAACACTTAACAATTAGTTCACATATTAGATACTGAACACATATATTAAGCAAAAATAATTACACGATATATCCCGGATATTATAACTAAAGGAGTAAAAAGAAAATCAGAAATGCCTGCAACTCCAACTGAAACTGAGAAAACCTCATCTAAAGAGAAGCAAGAACCAAAGAAATCAGGAAAAGGGTACTGGAAGGTTAGAGCAAAAAGGAAGATTGTTGAAGATGAAGAAGAAGCTAAGCCAACTCAGTCTACCACAACAAATCAAACAATTGTGCCTACAGTGGAGCATGTTGAGTTCAAGGTCCATCCTGATGTGAATTTTCATAGTGAGCCAATAATTCTAAAGAATGAACCAATAGACTGGGAAAGCCTACCAATTCTTGAGCCAAACCTACCCATTCCCACCAAGAAAAGAAGGAAGAAATCAGCCAAAAACAAGTTTTACCCCAATCAAAATCATTGTCCAAACCCAAGACAACATTCAACAAGGAATATCATCTCTTCATCTATAACATAAAAGAATATTCAGACCTCAATCTCTACCTGGATGAGCTGGATGAAGTTAGATCAATTGATGTTTCCTACATATTGCCAGAGAGGTTGGCATTCAGGTATAAGGGTGGAAAGGAAATAACTTGGCCTCTATATATGATTCACGATGGCTACAATTTCTTGGTAAAAGTATTTTCTTCTATAAAGAAGGATTTTGGATTCACCAAGGTGGCCAATAACAAAATTCAATAAATCAGACAAAGCTGGAGAGATCCAAATGCACTATCAAGAGTCTTAACTATTCCATACACTAGAAGTGGAGTGCATTTGAGACCATTCTAGATGATGGAGTTAAAGGATGAAAGATTTACTAGAAGATTCTTCAGACTTGAAGACCAGCTAAAAATAACAAGCAATCGCACCCTCAAGGAAATGCAGGAGATGCTGGATCTCAATAACGAAGATGAATCTGAGTTCTACAGACAACTTCAAAATCAGATAGAACAGAACAATGAGAAACTGGGGAAGAAAACTAGACAATCAAGGAAAAAGAATTAATCTGCTCAGTCTAGAGGAGCACCTTGAAAATGGCTTGTGAGATTTCTATAAACTGTACAAATTTTCAATAAAATGAACCACTTAGCATTTTAATCTACAATTATCTATTTAATTTGAATAGGGTATTTTGGTATTATCAAGTACTCCTAGATTTATGCCTGTAATTTTATTAGACATAAATTGGGGGAGATTATTAGAAATATGTTGTAGGCTTGATGATAATTCACCAAAACACCGTAGTAGATTTAATTAAGTATTTTTATAACTATCAACGGATAACCACACTTGTTCATCCGTTGATAGAGTAGCTTATATTTCAATAAGTTTTTGTAGCACATTTTTGTATACTGTAATTACTTAGAGGTTTAGAAGGTGTTGAAAATCCTAAGTCATGTTGACTTCTAAAAATATATGCAAAATAGGTTGGCTAATTGTAAATAATAGATGCCTTGTAATTTTGCATAAGTGAAAGAGTATCAACTGCTAAGGGAACACTTTCAACGAAAAAACTACAAAGCCTCAACGGATAATCCTTTAGAGACTCAACGGATAATTCAAGTTAAGTATCGAAGGATAATGTTGGAGTCTCTATGGATAGCAAAATTTAAATAGCAGTTGAATGTGACTTGACAGTCACATGGGTTGATTGTATATAAAAGGAATGTGGCAGCCTGTTTGCAGGTTTTAGAGAACAAAGAAACATTTCTATTTCCATGCTTAACTGAAGATATTCAAAGATGCCGAATAGAGAAATGAAGCAACATGTGAATAGACTTAGATATTTGTTTTTACTGTTTGTCTTATTCATATATAACTTGGTAGTATATAAACCAAGTGTAGCAAGTAGTTAAAAAATGATTTGAACTAAGAAATAGAAAAAACTACATCTGTTAGGAATAAAAGACTTGTAAGCACCTATGTGTATTCTTGCATCACAGAGTTCTCAATCTTTATATATATCTATGGAGGAAAGTTCAATCCACCAGAAAGTTTTTCAACAGTCATGTTTATTTACTTTGTGTTTGAATACTTGAATTCTTTTAATCCGTACTATTGCATATTCATTGTAATAACCCTAATTTTTGGAATTCTTGAAACCCCGATGAATAGTAACTTTTACTGATTTTGCTGCTTGAGTAAAATTATCAGACGACATTATATAGGAGTACTGCTATAAAAATTCTAAGATTGTATTGGTATTTGATAAAGTAAATGAGTGTATGTAAAGTTCGTCAGAATTCAAATTCGAGCACTTTTTTCTGAAAATCCACCAGATACCGAAATAATTAAGTATAAGGTAACATGATTAAAAGGAATTCAATTCAATGATTATAACAGAGGATCGTTAAAGGAATATAAGATATTAAGAAAGGTTTAGGAAGCCGAAGTAATAAGATCCCAGTTATGATCCCTCAAACGAACAACGAGAACAAGAGTTAAGCGAACCGTAAAATAAATAAGCGACCAAAGATCAAACTTGTATAAGAAGCAATAGAGATTAAACAAGTGGATTAGAATCAAGGTGACATCATCAATTCATAGGAATTGGACAAGTGGCTAGATGGTGAGGTAAGCTAGACGATGCATGCAATGATACAAGCACTTTATTAAAGCAAATCTAGATATTTAGCTAAGGATGAATATTAACCAAGTAAATCACTTGGTCAATAATCCACCACCCAACCAAGCAAAGACCAAAAGCTCATTCTTCAATTTTTAAGAAAAACCCGAGAGGAAAAGGAGATAAAAATGGTGGAAAAAGAAATGATTGTATCTTGAGTTTCCCTTGGCCGATTCGCGTATTCTACCAGTCAAATCGAAGACCTAAAGAAGCTCTATGCATATAGGGTAACCACTTTTTTCACCTCCTTGATTCCCATACTCGTTTTTCATGATTTACAGTTAGGTGAATAGTAACCATGTTTGTGTTCTTGGTTTTGTGTTGAAGTTTAAAGCATGTTAAGGTTGTTTAAGGATCATCAAAAGATACATATGCCTTTGTAAGAGTATTAGAAGCTTCAAGAAGGTATACCAGAGCTTTCCCTCTCTGAGTAATAGTATTAACTTGTATGTTTTAAGGATTGTATATGGATGTTTTGATGGTTGATTAGTGAATGAAAGATTAAGCATGTTTAGTGTAATATTTGTTAAAGTTGTTTTTGTGATTGTTGAACCATGAGTGAGATTGGTTGGGTTGGATGTTCTTGAGCTTGTTTTGACCTTAGTTCAGTATTAAAAGTTTAGATTTTGAGTTGTGGTTGGATTGTTGTTGGAATGGAGTGATTTGGTATTGTAAGAATTTAGGAATCGCTAAATTATAGCCGTCGTAATGTCCGTTTTTCTGGAAACTATTTTTGTGCTTAACTTTTGGACCCGAACACCCACTGTTATGAACTCACCATTTCTATGCTTAGATAGTTTATGATTTAAGCTTCATTTTGACATTTGGTTCGCTTTGATCCGATTTACGGTTTAAGTAACGACTGTTTTAAGTACCGGCATTTCGCGAACGAACCCCTACCCCTCGTGTAACTTTGAGACCGTATTTAAGGCCCCTAAAGGACTTATCAGAACACGGAAAAATTATGTAAATTTTCTTAGGCAGTTAGTAAGTTCCTCTCGAAGGATTCTCTTTAAAAAGTTTAATTATCGATTTTATAAAATGGTGGAGCCGAAGATGCGCGAGCAAGAGATGTGAATCAATAACTTGAAAGGGACCACTAGTGTATGTGAGAGTAAAAGTCAGTTTCTTAAGCGACCGAGGACTAATCCCAAGTTATGATATTGTTTATAGGTGATCGTACCAACTTAGGACCCTCGCAGTCGCATTCACATTTGCAGTCACATTTGCATTTGCGTCAACGAGGCAAGACTTCTATCCTTTAACTGTTAACTTCTTGACATTATGATATTGTTTGTTATAAAGTGTGTGTATGTGTATATATACGCATATACTAGATATGAGTTGAGAATTATTTTGAGGTATGAACAACTCTCCTAAGATATGCATGTATAAGGATTTGTGAATCCATGGAATAGGGAAGAGTAATTAAGTGAAGTGGATTCAAATGAACGAGAAAGTTATTAGCTAATTATTTTTTTTTGTTATGTCGACCGGAAGCCGACCTTTCTTCTGACAGTAGTCATCTTAGTTCGAAGATTGTTCCTTCGAATATTATACGATTGTATATCATTCCTTTCTTGGTTATCAGAGTTTGAAGTATTTAATCTTATTAAATACCAGAAGGAAAATAACAAACAAGTTTATCACAACCTAAACTCATAAAGACGATGTAGTCATAAATTCATTATCTAGCTATTCTTCGAAATAATTTGGGAATAATGAAGAATTTAAGAAGGACTTTGGTAAATAAAGATTAAACGACAACAATTAATTATTTAAATAAAAATACTTTCTTTAGATTAATTATTTTGAAATATTGGTTAAGGAATCTTAATTGATATTCAAATGAAGACTAGATTTTAAAAGTATTATTTTAAATAAGAGAGTAAGAGATTATTAAATATCTTAGCAATTGTTAAGGCTTCCAGGTCAAATTGAGAATGTTCTTTGATTAATAATATTCCTTGATGAATAACAACTAATGTGATGACTGTTGAGATAAATAACAATAATAATGAGAATAAAGAGATAAGAATGATGTGATTGATATAGAAAAGATTGAGAGGTAATTGTGGAATGTGAAACATTGAATGTCATAAATGGATTTAAATAAAAAGTAAAGATTTTTTTTATGATGCATGGGGCTCGGTTAGTGTAGGGATCATTGTACATGATGCCCTAGCAGATGCGACCGGATTGGTCAGCATATTATTAAAACTAGATTACGGTCGACATGAACGTCAATACCGTGGATTAAGAATACCGAAAAGGAGGTACTTCTGCGTACGTGGCCGTGTCTAGTCGGTCCAGCCATTTTTGTTTCTGGCCCATGTGCTGCCAAAGGATGTGATCAAGTTTGAAAATTGTTCTTGTCCATCATAAGGTCAAGCTCGAAAAATGTTTTTGCCTTGGTCAAGTTCGAAAAGTGTTCTTGTCCATCTATTAGTGGTAAAAAGGTTCCTTGGAGATTGAAATGACTGATCATCATTTAATCATATCCAATTGGTTGAAAGTCCCAGTCCCTCGGAAAATAAATGTTTAAATTGTTTATAAATTGTATTATCACCGATTAGTGCTAATAATAAACAGAATAAATAAATAGTTTTATATCTAACAACATATTGGATTGTTAAGATTGTTTGGTAATGGAATCTCTTGAAACTGATGTTGATTGTGGAAAGAGGGAATTAGTAATTGTTGTTTTTAAATTATAGTCCAACTTAGTGCTGGATAATGATACATTAAAGATTGATTGAATGAAAAGTATATCATATAGTAACTTGAACTATTGGAGAATTATAAAATGGTTTGAGGTTTATGAAAGATGTTGAGGTTGAGGAACAATATAAAGGGTATAAAGGTTTGATTATTTTCCCTATTACTCCTATTGAAGTATATTCTATTTTTATAAGTTGATAGTTACTAGTAGAACTTGTTGGGAAATATTTGCTCATCCTTGTTATTTCATCTTCCAACCCCACAGATAGCAATATGGCCATAACATCGACGAGTAGCAAGGAAGTCAGTGATATCTATTAGTTCATATGACTGGCTTGAGGTGAAGGATTAAGCTGGTAGGTGACCAGTTATCCTAGCATGTTTTGTTTAAGTTAAATCATGTAAATTGTTATACTTGGGTTAAGTCTATATTGGACTGCTGATTATCCTTCATCTAGAAGTAATAATCAGTTGCATATCTAGAAGAAATATTTGGAAGAATGTAATAATTTTTGAATCACCGTATTTTTATGGTTCCGTATTGTATCAATGCATTCTCTGAGACTATAACATGTGTGTGTGTAAAAGGTAGGGGTCGAGATTGAGTAACTGTGTTGATGAGAATTATAAAGGAAATGTTTGAAAAAGGATTTGTAAAGTTGATCGAAACCTAGATTCCTGATCCCGGATTTGGGGGTGTTACAGAATGGTATCAGAGAAAAGGTTATAGTACTAAGGGACGTGAGCGTAAGGAACTTAGTTATAATTAAGAGGACCGAGAATCCATATCGGATTCATAGTCGGACTACTGGATGTAGTACTGACAGGTGAGAGAAAGATGTGAAACCTTGAAGGAAGATTTACAAACAAAAACTATTAGGCTCCTTATTATATTATAGGGGACCCCAAATGACTCTGTCTCAATAGAGTGAGACATAAAATTGATTGATATGGCTAACAGAGAGCTTAAAACAATGTTAGAGACTGTGATTTTTATTGATATGCTTACTTTGGACCAGATAGAGGGGCAATGAGGAAGTTTGATAGAGCAAGAATCAAGCATTAAGAGAGAGATAAGATGGCTATTATGCCTTTGTTCCACTTTTGACTAGAGTACCATATGAGGCCGATCCTTCTAGGACACACGGAGAGGATTTTGAAAATGATGAAAAGAGATTTTGAAATTTTATATATTATCCAAGGCATTAGTATAAGATATGGAGCAAAATCTCAAGAGGCAGTTGAGGTAGAGACCATAAGTGTCAATACCATTGGATGAATCAAACAGTATGAAGTTTATTGCTCTTAGTCCTGTATAATTACTATGAGAAAATGGTATATATGAGGACCAAGACCTTTAACTTCTCCGTATAAATAATTTTACTTATTACCTGATCTAGGTTAATGAATTATTTTATATGCGAGATTTTAAATCCCCTACGGACAATGATTTCACCATAGATAGAGTTACTATAGTATTGAGGACATTGTTCCCTTTAAGATTTATTATATACTTTGAGAATGTTATCAGGAATATACCTGGTACAATAGACCATGATGGATTACCTTAGAAAGTAAGGATATTGGGAATGGATGATCTGACTTTAATATGGTGGTATATGGGTGAAACGAGCGAGACAGTGATCTCAGAATCTACTAGAAAAAGAAGACCAGTGAATCTATGGTGAGTCCTGATAAGACTGTTATAAGGGACTAAGTATAGGTTTACTTCATTTTAGCTAAATGATGTGCTAGAAGTCTTAGTTATATACTTGATTCAGGGAGATATACAATTCTTCTTTTCTTAAGTGGAATATATTATTTTTATTAAATTATTTGGACGATGAAATGGAAATGGATTGGGTAAGGTGATTAGTGGTTAGGAGATGATTGAGAATATTTTTAGAAAAAATGTAATCTGGAGGTGGAATTAATCTAAATGTTTTGGAAATTTTAGAAGTATGCCACCCATACAAAGAGTTACAAGGGTACACCCTGAACCGGAAAATGAAGCCAGTAAAAGCAACAGTAATTCGGATGGAGATATCCCCGAAGATTTTAATGAACATGATAATGAGCATTACGAAGAAGAAAATGACCAAGACACCGGGAACCAGGGAGGTGACCCGGAAGTAAATCCCATGGATCAATTTATGGACTTGCTGAGGCAGAATTTAGATCGCCACCCAAACCCGTGGCAAACACATGTTCCCCAACACATTGTGGCCAATTCATTTCGAGCCTTTAAATCATTTAAACCTCCCGAGTTTGAGGGAACAGCCGACCCTGTGGTAGCTAGGGCCTGGATGAAGGAATTAGAGAAGTCCTTTGAGATTATGCAGGTAGCTGAGAATCAGAAAACTATTTTTGCTACCTACTTACTAAAGGGAGAGGCAAATTATTCGTGGGAGTCTAGACAAAATATGGAAGGGGATGGAGTGATGACTTGGGCCAGGTTTACCAAGTTATTTTTGGAGAAATATTTTCCCAGTTACATGGAGGGAGAGATGGAGCTAAATTTTTTGGAACTGAAGCAGAATAACTTAAGCATAGTAGAGTATGAAGTAAAATTTACTGAGTTATCAAGATTCGTGCCAGAATTTGTAAATAGTGAAGCGAAAAAGGCAAGAAAGTTCCAGTAGGGGCTGAACCAATGGATTTAAAATAGGGTGTCAGTGTTAGAGCTAACAAATTATGCTACCCTAGCACATAAAGCTACTATTGTGGAGAAAGGAAGTGAGCATTTAAGGAAATAGAGAGGATAGAAAGAGAAGGTTTGAGAATCAGAAGGGAAGTTCCACTGGTGGGAACCTTCCAAACAATATTGGTAAGGGACGAGCATCCTAAGTTAATCCAGAGGCTACGATATCGGAAGAAACGAGTGTTGGCCAGAGCGACAGGCAGCTCAAGGGATCCCGGTCAATACGATCAAGGTCCCCACTGCCAGATTGTAAAATATTCGGGAAAAAGCATAAAGGGGACTGTTATATGCCCAGAGTAAATTTTTTCCACTGTGGACAAGTAGGGCACTATGCAAGCGATTGACAGATATGCACTTCAAAACAAACCCTTAAACCTTACGTGTTACAAGTGTGGCCAGATGGGCCATTTAAAGAAGGAGTGTAAAGCAATTAGACTAGCAGTATCAAGACGAAGCGGGGTTGCTTCTAATCAAGAACCAACAACAAGGACCTTCAATATGATGGTCAAAAATGCTGTGCAAAACACTAATGTAATTCAAGGTACTCTTCTACTCAATATCACCAATACACCTGTTTTAACCCATTTGGGAACTACAGGATTTTGTGTGCATATGATTGTCCCGATCGTGAGTTAGAAATAAGAAGTACATCAATCTAAGATATACGAGGTTGGCATTTTAAAGCTATAATGGACATAGTTTGACCAATGCAAGTAATCAATCAAAGTTTATAGAGAGGGTCAAAGATTTTTTTTAATATGATACAAAAATTTTATTGGGAGATTAGTATCTTTAAGAAGAGCAATAAGTAATAATAAATTCACGTTAAACGCGACCAATATCTTCCAGAACATCCTTAATACCATTACCAAATTCTATAAAAAAAATAATTAACCATTATTATCTTTTGGAGGCCATATAGATTAATCTCAGTTTGAAAAGGAACATTACCATGAAATTATATATAAACTATCAAGGTGAGAATGATTGAATAGATACCCTTATCGGGGGTAGATGATTTGATTAATCTATTGAATAAGGTAAGTACTTTTTATAGAATTGAGGATAAAATATCGATAACTTGAGATCAACCCTGGGGGAATGCATAAAGGGTAGCATTTCACCCTTAATAGGGACATTATGAGTTTGGACAGTTTGAATTGGAGGGATTAAGGTAGCAACAACTGTTAAGTGGCATTTATGTCCACTTATTATGTCCTATAAAGTCTTGATTTGATGTTTTGTACTCGAGTTATTTGTGTTTTTGATGTGTTTTGTAGTGTTTCAGCATTTCAGGCTTATATCAGGAACTCGGGTGAATTGGTATTGATTTGATGTTAATTAGGTGTTGGGATGGTGTCAAGAAGATTGCTCGTGGAAAGACCAACTCAAACCAGTAAGAAAAGCAGAAGTTAGGATTTTCTCCAGAGAGTCAGCACGCCCATGCTGTAGTAGCGCGCGTCCGTGCCAGGATTACAGAAGTGTAGCGCGCCCGTGCTGATGAAGCGCGCGGCCGCGCCGGGTTGAGTTCCAGGAATCCTGTTTCTACTCTGATTTTGATCCAAAGGACTTCTAATCTGCATGGGCTGCTATATAAACATAACTTATATTTGTTTTTCATAACAAGACGTACCAGAGCTTAAGGAGAAGGCGTAAGAAGACCGTAGAGCACAATTCAACCAAGGCGAAGAAGAACTAGTTTATTCTTGTGATTCTTTGTTTAAGTTGTAACTTTGGATGCGAGTTTTCTTATTCGTGAACCTATACTCTTGTTTCGTACTTGGTTTTATTATTTATTCGGTATAAAGACTACGTTTATTATACCATACTTTCATCGGAACCCACGTTGATGATGAGTCCAATTATGGGCTAATCGTTATCGTGGGTTTCTAGCGGACTTATTTATAGATGTCTTTAGATAAATTGTTTCGATGCCTTAGTGTGTGGTGATTGTATGATATCCTAGTATTGGTTGTGCTTATTCATCTTATGAGCGTTGGGAACTTATAAGATAGCGTGTTAATCTCTATTGAAGCGAAAGTGAATATAGGGGTTTAGAACTTGCCATACTAGCATAGGTTCATGTATTTATTATGCATGATTCGTTGGTAATTTTAACTATCTTACTTTCCCTATGTAATCATGATAGATAACTTGTGCAGTAAACCGTTATGTTGTCAAATTCTATAGATATATAGGATCTCAATATAATTGGTGTCTATTCAGCTTCTATCTCTTTTGTGGATGTCTGGTAGTATGGTGTTCATACAATGAAAGTTGGCGTTTATCAGTTTCGTGTTATTTGATTAGTGTCATCACCATTGCATGCTAAGGTTAAGAACGAAAAAGCTATTGAATGAAGTATTTAATGAAGTTAAAATCCCATGTTTGTGTTATATAGTATTCAACTCTCTTTATTCTCTTAGTTAATGTTCTTTAGTATAATCTCTTAGTTAAGCGTAGTTAAAACAACCTCAATTTGTTATTCGTCTTAGCATTGGATAATAACCATACCATTGTTGCATAAGTACATTGATTAAAATTAACCTAAACCAGGCCTTGTGGGAATGAACTAGAATTAATTCTATATTACTTGTGATCACGTATACTTGCATGAATATTAGCGCGTGTTTTAGCTCTAACAAGTTTTTGGCGGGGGAATTCAGTGTTAATTTTTAGTTTATGTGTTTGTCATCATTGGTCGTTAAAGTTGAGTGACTCGGACATTGTTACTTACTAATTTCCTTGTCGTGTTTCAGGTACTCTAGCGAGCGTGTATGCATACGCGTTCTCATAAGAGAACACTGGATCAAGCTAAGGAAGAAGTTGTAGTAGCTAAGGAAGTTTTCGAGGAAGTTCTTGTCGATGAGAAAGTTGAAGAAGAAGCACTTGTTACAATGGGAGAACCAGATTCGAATTTGAAGGCTTTGATGGATTACTCTCAACCAAAGATTAATGATATTCAGTCTAACATTGTTCGACCAGCCATCTCGGCTAATACCTTTGAGATCAAGTCGAGCACGATTCAGATGATACAGAACTCAGTTCAGTTTGGGGGTTCTCCGATTGAAGACCCCAACATGCATATCAGAGATTTCTTCGAGATCTGCGATACTTTCAAGTTTAATGGAGTTTCTGAAGATGCTATTAAGTTGAGGCTTTTCCATTCTCTCCGCGGGATAAAGCTAAGTGCTGGTTACATTCTCTACCACCAGGGTCTATCACCAAATGGGAGGATTATGCTCAAAATATCCTAACTAAAGTCTTTCCTATGGCGAAGACTGCTGCGATCAGAAATGCACTTAATCAATTTTCTCAGCAATCCGGAGAAGCTTTATGTGAGGCTTGGGATCGCTACAAAGAGATGCTTAGAAAGTGTCCTCACCATGGGATGCCTTACTAGATGACCATTAACTACTTCTATAATGGATTGGGTGCTACTTCTAGACCCATGCTTGATGCAGCATCAGGAGGAGCCTTGTGGGCTAAAAGCTACGATGAAGCTTATGAATTGATTGTACTGATGGCTGCTAATGAATACTAGAATCTGACTCAGAGACTATCTCAGGGCAAGGTAGCATGAATTCTAGAGTTAGATACAACTACTGCTATAGCTGCTCAGCTTAAGGCTTTGACGATAAAGGTGGATTCTTTAGCTAATTATAAAGTTAATCAGATCACTAGTGTCTATGAGCTTTGTGCTGGTACGAATGAGACGGAGCAGTGCGCTATTTCTAGTGAATCAACTTAGTTTGTGAGCAACTTTCAGAGGTCACAGCAACCTGTGCCAGCCACCTATCATCCTAATAACCGCAATCATCCTAACTTTAGCTGGAGCAACACTCAGAATGCGGTTTAGCATCCTTATCAGCAGTATCCATCAAAGCAGTATAACCTCCCTGATTTTCAACAACCGTAATATGCACCAAGACAACAACTCCAGCTGCAATAATCTAATGAAAAATCTGAATTGGAGGAGATGAGGCTCATGTGCATGAGCCAAGCAGTTTCTATCATGACCTTGGAAAATCAAATTGGACAAGTTGCCAATGCCTTGCTAAATCATCAACCTAGTACACTCCCTAGTGATACTGAAGTTCCAGGAAAGAGGGAAATTAATGAGCAGGTAAAAGCAATTACATTGAGGTTTGGAAAGGTTGCGAATCCCGAACACTCTCAAGTTTCGGATGCAGAAGTTGTGGCTGAAGAAAAAGTATAGAAGGAAGCTGAAGTGGGACCAAGGAAGACTACTGTTGAACACACTCCTCTTGATGGTAATACATGGGAGAAGCAGATCTATCCTCCACCTCCTTTTCCTAAGATGTTGCAGAAGAAAAAGCTGGATAAGCAGTTCGAGAAGTTTCTGGAGGTGTTCAAGAAACTTCATATCAACATACCTTTCGCTGAAGCTCTTGAACAGATGCCTAGTTATGCAAAGTTTATGAAAGGTATTCTTTCTCGGAAAGTGAAGTTTGATGACTTAGAGACTGTTGCTCTCACGGAGGAATGCAGTGATGTGCTGCAACAAAAGTTGCTTCTGAACCTTAAAGATCCTGGAAGCTTCACTATTCCTTGCACCATTGGAAAAGTGTCATTTGACAAATGTTTATATGACTTGGGAGCTAGAATCAATCTGATGCCTTTGTCAATCTTTAAGAATTTGGACTTACCTGATCCAAAGCCGACTTATATGATCTTGCAGTTAGGCGATCGTTCTATTACATATCCACGAGGCATTATGGAGGATGTCTTGGTCAAGGTGGATAAACTCATCTTTTCTGCTGATTTTGTAATTCTTGATTTTGAGGAGGATAAGAAGATTCCCATAATCTTGGGAAGACCATTTTTGGCTACGGGCCAAACCTTGATCGATGTACAGAAGGGTGAGCTCACCATGCGAGTGCTGGATCAGGATGTGACGTTCAATGTTTTCAATGCCATGAAATTCCCGACTGAAAACGAGGAGTTCTTAAAAGTGGAGTTGGTCGATTCTTTGGTTACTTCAGAACTTGATCAATTGCTAAGGTCTGATGCCTTAGAAAAGACCTTGTTGGGGAATTCAGATAGTGAAGATGATGTAGGTGATGAGCAGTTGCAATATCTGAATGTTTCTCCTGGAAGCGGAAGATGGATATGCCTTTTGAATCTCTTGGAATGGAGGAGTTGAACAAATCTCCAAAGCGCCTCAAACCATCTATTGATAAAGCTCCTACCCTTGAGTTTAAACCATTGCCTGAACACTTAAGGTATGTTTTTTTAGGTGATGCATCTACTTTTCCTGTGATTATTGCATCTGACCTTTCAGGTAGTGATGAGGAAAAACTCTTAAGGATTCTGAGAGAGTTCAAAGGAGAAATTGGATGGACAATAGCAAATATTAAGGGAATCAGCCCTTCTTATTGCATGCATAAAATTCTGCTAGCGGAAGGTAGCAAGCCTATTATTGAGCAACAGAGAAGGCTCAATCCAATCATGAAAGAAGTTTTGAAGAAGGAAATTCTTAAGTGGCTAGATGCGGGGATCATCTATCCCATTTCTGACAGTTCTTGGATGAGTCCAGTTCAGTGTGTGCCGAAGAAAAGAGGTATCACGGTTGTAGCTATTGAGAAGAATGAGCTCATTCCTACTCGAACAGTCACGGGGTGGAGAGTATGCATGGACTACAGGAAGCTGAATAAGGCCACGAGAAATGTTCACTTCCCTCTGCCTTTTATTGATCAGATGCTTGACAAATTGGCTGGGCACAAGTACTACTGTCTTCTGGATGGCTATTAGGGCTATAATAGGATTTGCATTGCTCCAGAAGATCAGGAAAATACTACTTTCACTTGTCCATTTGATACTTTCGCCTTCAAAAGAGTTTCTTTTGGGTTGTGTGGAGCACCTGCCACATTTTAGAGATGCATGATGGCTATCTTCTCTGACATGATTGTTCAGAATGTGGAGGTGTTTGGCGATTCTTTTAATGAGTGCTTGCAGAATCTTGGCGCAGTTCTTAAAAGGTGTGTTGAGACCAATCTGGTTCTCAACTAGGAGAAATGTCATTTTATGGTGCGACAGGGCATTATTCTTGGGCACAAGGTCTCTAGTAAAGGTCTTGAGGTAGACAAGGCCAAGGTGGGGGTTATCGAAAATCTTCCTCCACCAATTTATGTTAAGGGAGTTCGCAGTTTTCTTAGTCATGCGGGTTTCTATAGGCAGTTCATCAAGGATTTCTCTAAAATCTCTAAACCCTTGTACAATCTTCTAGAGAAGGATGTCCCGTTCAAGTTTGATGACGAGTGCCTAGATTGATTATAAGGATGCAGTTTTTGGGCAGAGAAAAAACAACATATTTCATGTGGTCTACTATGCTAGTAAGACCCTCAATGGTGCTCAACTGAATTATCCTACTATTGAGAAAGAACTTTTGGCCATTGTCTACGGTTTTGAGAAATTTCGATCTTATTTTCTTGGGACGAAGGTTACAGTTTTCACTGATCACGCTGCGATTCGATATCTTGTCTCGAAGAAGGACTCGAAGCCTAGATTGATTAGATGGGTTCTTTTGCTTCAGGAATTTGAAATAGAGATCAAGGACAGAAAAGGTACTGAGAATCAAGTCGCTGATCATCTCTCTCATTTGGCAGACCCAAGTGCAACTTCACAAGATAAGACATTCATAAATGAGTCTTTTCCCGATGAGCAGTTGTTTGGGGTACAAGAAGAAGAACCATAGTTTGTAGATATTGTGAACTACCTTGTGAGTAATATCATGCTTCCAGACTTGTCTTATGCTCAAAGGAATATGTTTCTTCATGAGGTGAAGTGGTACATGTGGGATGAACCATATCTATTTAGGAAATGAGCTGACCAAATCATCAGGAGATGTATTCCGTACAGCGAAACGGGGGGGGGGGGATCTTACAAGACTGTCATTCGACTGTTTATGGAGGCCACTATGGTGGAGAGAAGACAGTAGCTCATGTTCTTCAAGCGGGATTCTACTGGTCTACATTGTTTAAGGATGCACATCACTTTGTTTTGAAGTGTGATGGATGCTAGCGTGTGGGTAATATGTCTAAGAGGGATGATATGCTTCTTAATGTGCTTCTCGAGGTTGAGGTCTTCAATGTTTGGGGAATCGACTTCATGGGGCCATTTGTCTCATCTTGCAATAATCAGTATATCTTGTTGGTGGTCAATTATATGTCAAAATGGGTTGAAGTTAAGGCTTTGCCGATAAATAATGCGAAGGTAGTGCTTAATTTTCTTCATAAGCAGATTTTCAAACGATTTGGGACTCCAAGAGTCATAATCAGTGACGAAGGATCGCATTTCTGCAATCACAAGTTCACTGCTATGATGCAAAGGTATAATGTGAATCATCACATTGCTGATGCCTACCATCCTCAGACTAATGGTCAAGCTGAGGTGTCTAACAGAGAGATCAAGCGTATTCTAGAGAAAGTGGTGTGTCCATTGTTAGTCGCTAAACACGCGCTAAAATTCACGCAAGTATACGCGTTCGCAAGTAATATAGAATTATTTCTAGTTCGTTCCCACAGGGACATGCTTAGATTAACTTGTGATTTATGCACTTATGCAACAATGATATGGATATTATTCAATGCTAAGATGAATAACAAATTGGGTTTTGATTATACTAAGATTAACTATTGAGAATTATACTAGAGCACATTAACTAAAGAGAGTAAAGAGAGTTGAATAATATATAACCAAAACATGGGATTCTAACTTCATTATGTACTTCATTTAATAGCCTTTTCGTTCTTAACCTTAGCATATAATGGTGGTGAAACTAATCAGATAACACGAAACTGATAAACGCCAACTTTCGTTGCACGAATACCATACTACCAAACATCCACAAAAGAGATAAAAGCTGAATAGACACCAACTATATTGAGACCCTATATGTCTATAGAATTTGACAACATAACGGTTTAATCCACAATTTATCTATCGTGATTACATAGGGCAAGTAAGATGGTTAAAATTATCTATGAATCATGCATAACAATAACACATGAACCTATGCTAGCATGGCAAGTTCTAAACTCTTAAATTCACTTTCGCTTCATTAAGAATTAACACGCTATCTTATAAGTTCGCGACGCTCATAAGATGAATAAGCACAACCAATACTAGGATATCATACAATCACCACACACTAAGCCATCAAAACAAATTAACTAAATAAATCCATAAATAAATCCGCTAGAACCCCACGATAACGATTAGCCCATAATCGGACTCATCATCAACGTGGGTTGTGATGAAAGCATGGTATAATAAACGTAGTTTTTATAAACAAATAATAAACAAAGTACGAAATCCAGAGTATTAGGGTCAACAAAAGAAGAAACGAGCATCCAAGATTACAACTTAGAACAAAGAATCACAAGAATAAACTAGTTCTTCTTCGCCTTCGTTGAATTGTGCTATAAGTATTCTTGTCGTCTTCTCCTTAAGCTCATGTTACGTCTCTCTCTTGAAAAATGTCTTTATTTAAGTATATATAGCAGCCCATGCAAAGTAGAAGTCCTCCAATTAGAAGTGAAATAGAATAAGGATTTTAACATCCCGACCCGGCGCGGGCGCGCGCTTCATCAGCGCGGGCGCGCGCTTCATCAGCGCGGGCGCGCTGCATCTCTGTAGATTGGGCGTGGGCACGCGCTATGACAGCGCGGGCGTGCCGTGCTCTTGGAGAAAATTCTGCTCTTCTTCAATTCTTGCTGCAATGAGTTGGTTTCCCGAGCTTTATTCCTTAGACACCATCCTAACACAATATTAACATCATAACAATGCTAATTCACCTGAATTCCGAATTATTGCCTGAAATGCAAAAACACTAGAAAACACATTAAAATACCAACAACTTGAGTACAAATGCACCAATTCAAAGCTTAATGGAGCGTTATAAAGTGTCATAAATGCCACTTAACATACCCCCAAACTTGAATCGATGCTTTTCCTCAAGCATAAACATACTCAAAGAACAAGAAATAAAAATGCATGAAAGCAACTAATTGAATACAGCGATCCCCAATAGAATAACTAAACCAATCAACAAGCAAAATCTCAACAAATGCAGTTATTCGCATGAAAATCAATCAAACCTAACAAATCAACCTACAAACTAGAGACATGCGTGTGTGCAAATGCTTAAAGATATACTATCGCAACTAGATCAATAATCATGACTCACTACTCATCAAAGCAATCGCAAGGTTTTAGATAAAATAAAAGCTAGACTCAAAATAACTTATAACACTTGAATTCTTATAATGGAGTTTTATATGGATTCATGCCTTTATTCATAACAAACAACACAAGTATGCTTATTTGACCGTACAATGATTGAGGTCCACAAAAGATTTATACAATAATACCCATGTAGCGAGCGTTAGGTTAGAGGTTCCCAGACTATGAAAGCCTTAGGTCACTAGGTACAAAATCCCCTAATAACTTAATAACTCAAGTACTAAAGAGCCCACTCGTGATCCATTATACATAACACTTTTTTTTCTTTTTCTTTTTTTCTTTTTTTCTCTTTTTTCATTTTTCATGTTTTCTTTTTTTTTTTCACAAATTTATGAACGAGTGCGTTTCGCTCCATCTCGCTCAACCCTAGACTACTCATATAAATATGAGTCGGCTACTAGCCATTTGACACCTAGCCACAACAACTAGCAATGAAATCCAATTTCTCCAAATTTTAAAAATCCATGTTATTTTATCAGTAAGAGAATATCCTAAATTCTAAATATAAACAAGCGATTAAACCTCGACAAATAAATAAACCATGATCATGATCTAACACTCAAGCAACCTATAAGACTTAGTGAAATACAATTGTCTCTAGCATGCAAATCAATCTGACAAGACTTTATATCACTAAATACGACATCACTACACTAACATCAATATCACAAGTCAATCGAAAAAGATCATCTAAGGGATCATGTTATTTATGCAAATGCATGAACTATATGAACAAACTATCATAAAAAACTACATGGCAAATGCAACTATATGCACTAAACTAACATGAATATGCAAACTATATGCGACTCACACAAAATATATTCCTTCAACTACTACCCCCAAACTTAAAAATTTTATTGTCCTCAGTGAAGGTAATAGTAAGGAATCAGGCATACCTACTCGGAATCAGGATCCTCACCCCCAACGGGTAGAGTGTCAGGCGTGTCTGGAGGTGGATACACGGAGTCCTCACCAAATACTGGTCATCGGATGTCAACACCTGTGGCTCTGAATGCAGTTCCTAGTGCCTGGGTGAGATCACATGCAAACCGACTATGGATGTCATGCATCATATCCATCCTCCTCGCTAGACGCCTATACTGCGTCGTGCTCAAACGAACTCCAACATCTGCTCCTGCTTCCTCCTGCTCCTGCTGCGATGGACCAGCCTCCTCACCTAGCTGAGATCTCCAAGCAGTTCTGCTCGACTGAGCTGCCCCAGCAGCTAGCCTCCCACCAGGAAGATGGTCAAAAGAATAACCAAGTCCTTTCAAATCAGGCTTACCTCCATCCCACTCTTGCATCTTCGCCAAAGTGGTGCTGTCAATCGGAGCACTTAAAATCTGGAGTTGCTCGTGTGCTGACCAATGAACACCAACTGCCACACACAGTGAAAGCATTCTTCTCCGCCTTAGCATTAGCATAAAACTCATAAATAATACTCATGGGCACAGCAGCGGGTGCCTCGTAAAAAGCAACCCAGCCCATCTCCAAAATCATTTCCAACAACTTACCATCCTTCCTCGCTGGCAGAAAACCTCGCTCCTTTGCTATAGGCTTCGGGAGAAGCCTCGTATACTCCGCTTCAGCCTCGGGAGTTGAAAACCTCGACCTCACACCACCTGCACTCGAAGAATCAGTGGTGCTGCTGCTTACTTCAGTTCTTTGTCTCTTGGGTGCCATTGGGATTGAATAAGAGAGAATAAAAGATAAGTATTTGAGAGAGAATTTTGTTTGAGAATTTGTGAAGTGGTGGAGAAGTTTGTGTATAAGTGTATGAATATATAGGAGGTGAGAAGAGAATTAGATATGGAATAGAAGTGGAAATTGATTATGGGAATAGTGGGAATAATGGGTTTGATTTGGAGAGGAAAATTTGGGATGTGGAAGATTAAAATTTGGGTAGGAATTGATTTTTAATAAAAGTCCCCGATTTTCTCTTTAATTCCCAGCTGTTATTTTTTTCAGAATTCAGGGACCAGTGTGGTCGCGCGCTACCTCAGCGCGGGCGCACCGTGTTTCTGATGTTTCAGTGCGGCCGCCCCTAGGTAGCGCGGGCGCGCCATTTCTCTGGATTTTCAGCGCGGCCGCCCCGTTTCCTCAGCGCGGGCATGTCGTGCTTCTGTATTTAGCCCCCAATTTTTTTTTTTTATTTTTTTTTTGTGTTTTTCTCTTTTCTTCTTGCTTCCTCTACCTACTAATGTACAACAAACTTGGGTTGCCTCCCAAGAAGCGCTTGCTTTACGTCGTTAGCTTGACTTAGAAACTCGAGATCAAACGGACAACAAAACGGCACTAACCTCCTCGCGGTTTGCCGGGTCACCATAGTAATGCTTCAACCTCTGACCATTTACCTTGAATGATTGGCCCATATCATTCTCAAAAATCTCCACTGCTTCATGTGGAAACACAATTTTGATAATGACCCTGACCACCTTGATTTCAACTTTCCAGGAAAAAGACAGAGACGAGAGTTGAACAAGAGAATTTATTGCCCCGGTACAAATGATTTGAGCACTAGACCCCTATCGTGCCACCTCTTGACTTTCTCCTTATACATTTTATTGTTCTCATAAGCTTAAAGTCGAAACTCGTCGAGTTCATTCAATTGAAGCATTCTTTTCTTTCGAGCTGCATCCAAATCAAGATTCAACTTCTTCAAAGCCCAATACGTTTTATGTTCGAGCTCCACCGAAAAATGACACCCCTTACCATACACCAACTGAAATGGCGACATTCCCAATGGAGTCTTGTATGTTGTTCTATACGCCCAAACAGCTTCATCAAGCTTCAAAGACCAATCTTTTCTCGATGGACACACAGCCTTCTCCAAAATGCGCTTGATCTCTCTGTTAGATACCTCAGCTTGACCATTCATCTGAGGATGATAAGCCGTAGCATTGCGATGATTCACATTATATCTTTGTGTTATAAAAGACATGCCTGCACTTTAACAAGACTAAGATAACTTGTCAACCCTAAGTTAGTTGTATTGTTATCTAAATTTGTATTCTATACTTGTAACACTTAAAGTCTGTAAAAATGCAAAGGAGCAGACTAGAGTCTTTTTCCTAAAATAGTATCAAGCCTAAGGATTCTATCTGGAAGAAGATCAAGAAGATCACACCTCAAAAGAATTTTGAAGAAGCTTGGAGTTGAATAAATCTATTTGGAGAAAAATGTTCTAAGTCAAGATCTCTACAAGTCACAAATTTAATGTCATAGAGAAGTCATTCGAGAACTCCAGAATGACTTATCGAGAAGTCATTCAAACTCCAGATTGTACCGACGGATAAGCAATATCTACTCGACGGATGAGCTATATATCTACTCGATGGATGCATAACATCTACTCGACGGATAAGCTATACATCTACTCGATGGATGAGAAATATCTACTCAACGGATAAGCAATATCCATCGGGAGTAGAGAAGTCAGGAAAGCTACTTGAGAACTCAAAAAGATATCGACAAGTCATTCTGTCACTTGAAAACTCAGAGTCATTGACAAGTCTATATCCATTCGAGAACTCAGAGATATCTACAAGTCAAGTGAAATTATGAAGACTAGAGATCTCGATGAGCTGAAGACCTCTACAAGCCAAACTCATTATGCAGTACTAGAGATCTCGATAAGCCTTTATACTTATTGAGATATCAAGTGTTCAAATGAATCAAACTGGAGATCTCGAAGTACAGTCTCAAAGTACAAAATTGCAGATCAGTTTAATATCCAAGATAAATAATCAACAAATAATCCAACAGCCGGATTGACAAGTCTACAGAAAGCAGCTTGAAGTGTGTGTAAGATCAATGGAAAAGATAAACTGACAGGGGAAGATTAAAGTAAACACGGGATACTAAAGATATACTAAGCCAGAAATGGAAGATTTTCTTTTCTATAAATAGAAATGACAAGTGACAGTTTAGAAAAGCTAATAGCATGTTTATTATCCACTGTGTAAACCAGTAGTTAACTGAGCTATAAAGTTAACCCTGTTCCTCTAGTTAGAAGTAACAATTTAGATCAAAATTCTTGTAACACTCTCGAGAAGAACCTGAGCTCTTTAACTTCGAAGAGCTTAGAAATTTTGTAGCAAAGCATCTTAATTTTTAATACAAAAAATCTCAGCAATCAGGGAAGGAAAAGACTTGAGCAAAATAACTCTGGAAGTTTTGTATGGGATTCCTAAAACATATGAACTAGAGATAATTCAAAGCCAATCGTTGAGGTCTGGTTAAGGACATGTTGTGGATGGTTAAAGTGCTTTAATTGTTAATGAAAGCCACTCATTCAATAATGAACCAAGATACCAAGATTTAGATGCCTTATCAAGTGAGCAGAGAACAAATGATTCACAAGAGCAAGTCATCTTAGAGTTGGAAAAGGATGAGTTTTACACTCTTGAAGAACTGGATGAGCTAGATCAGTCTATGATCTATCTAGCTAGAAAATTCTCTAACATTAGAGTAAAGAAGCCAAGGTACTTCAGGAATAAAGGACAATCCTTCAACAAAGACAACAGCTAGAAAGAGAAAGGGAAGTACAATTCTGACAGCAAGAGTGGTTACAAAACTGGATCTGTTGACAGATCTAATATAAGGTGCTTCAATTGTGATGAACTAGACCACTTTGCTACAGAATGCAGGAAACCCAAAAAGGCAAAGAAAGACAAATCTTATCTTGAACTGGAAGCAAAGTATGAAGCTCTTCTGAAAAAGCAACAGAGCAAAGCTTACATTGCAGAGGGAAAGAGTTGGGATGATTCAGATAATGATAAAGATGAGAAAGTTGGAAACTATGCTCTAATGGCCTTGGAGCAAGGTGAATCATCCTCATCAAAAGGACAAACACCAATTCCTACCACTATTGATTTAAATGTAAATCAATACAAGGAAACTGTTGAAAAGATGAGCACAAAAATGTTTCACATTCACACGAGCATGGTTGCTGCTAATGAAAAAGTTAGCAGATTAACAAAGATAAATAAGAAGCTCGAGAGTGAGAAGCAAGAAACTGAATTGTTACTGGTTGAGCTTGAAGCTTTAAAACCAGAAAATGCTTATCTTAAGAACACGCTCAAGTGTGCAAATGAAATTGAAGTAGTGTTAAGGGAGAAACTAGAAAAGAATGAAGTAAAGATGAAATCTTTCAGAAATGCATCTGAACTGGTTGAACAGTATCATGAGAAGAATAAGCCATGTGCAAACATTGCTATTGGCCTTGACTATGAAGACATGAGTGACAAAAAGATGACTGTAGGTGACAAAGGGAAAACCAAGAAGACTAATAATGCTCCAACCTTTTTGAAAGAGGTTAATGCACCTATATTCAAAGCATGTGTAGTCAACTTCAGTGAAGAAGAATTGATAATCAAGCAAGAAATTGCTGATGTAGATAAAGAAAAGAAAACTGAAGAATCAGTTCAGTCTTCAAAAACTGAAGAGAAGCTCATGAACAAACACAGTCCCAAGACTCTTGTTCATAAACCAAAGCTAAAGATGCAAGAAAGAAAAAGAGAAATAGAAATGGAAAAATAGGGATAAACAAAAGCAACAATTTTGCTTATGTTGCAAATTCTCCTAGAAAGAAGTGTGAAAAATGTGGCTCTTCAAATCATCTAACTTACCATTGTAAAATGGTTGTTAGCAAGCCAGCTGAAGGAGCTTGCAAATAAAATGAAGCTAATTATAATGATCCCTATTCATTTTGTAACAAGTTTGACTGCATTCCTTGCAACATGAAGGTAATGAAGAGTTGCCATAAACTGAGAGTAGACCTTAAAGAATCAAGAAATAAGTCTACATCAGAAGGAAAACATGCACAACAATAACTAAATTCCATTTCTTCTAAAATTACTCATTCTACTTCTCCTGAAAAAGTTACCAAGAAGAAACTACCCAACACTGCTTGGGTTTCCAAAAACACTTAAGACTCATTGTGTGCAGGGCAAGTGAAGAAAGTCATCTGGATCATAGACAGTGGATGTTCCAGGCAAATGATTGGTGGTAAAGCCCTGCTATCACAATTTGAGGAGAAAGCTGGCCCATTTATGACCTTTGGAGACAACAACAAATGATTCAAAATGGGATATGGCAAGAATGTATTGAAAATGTTATCTTTAATTAATGTAGCACTGGTAGCTGATCTTGAAGTGAGTCTTTTCAGAATTAGCATGTTATAGACAATGGTCTCAAGTCTTATTCTACAAGGAGAATGCACTGTTATCAACAAGAAAACTGGTGAAGTTGCTCTTAAGGGAGCAAGGAAAGGAAGCTTGTTTGTTGAAGATTTTGACTCAATAAATAAGGATGGTATTTGTTGCTTCTACACCAAGGTATCAGGAGAAAAAAACAAGCTTGCTCAAGTTGAAGATTGTAAAGTTTGTCAGACTAAGGAAATGAAGAAACTACCCAACAAGAGAATCATGGAAAATGGAAGCTCATCCCATACACCTGAGTTTGATTGCACAGCCTCAGGGGGAGAAAAAGGATCTACAGATACTGGAAAGAAGCTCAACTTGGGATTATGACATTCCAAGGGAATCAGTTTTAGAGTTGTTGGTTTCATAGATACAAATTCTGTCTTTCTAAGACATGTATCCTGATTTAGCATTAAAACTTCTTGCACCAACGGAAAAACAGCTAGCTAACATTTTTACTAAATCTTTGGATGAAGAAACTTTCACTAGACTTGTAAGTAAAATTGGATTGCTCAATTCTTCATCCTAAGGAAAGAACTCAACTAATGTTGTGCAGAAGATTAATCTCCAGTAAATCAAAATTAATTTGATTAAATTGGAAATTAACTGAAATATGAATTATAAATATTTCAGAAATCTCTGTATATTTGCCTTTCAAATTTAATTAACTTGGAAGTTTTTAAATTCTGAGTAGACTGCTTAGTTGTTAATTTACATCCTTAATATGTAAAATTAACTAAAGGCAGAATTACAATAACCAAAAGTATCTAGAGAACCGAGTTCTCGATAAGTATAAAGTGACTTCTCGAAAAGTCATTTTAAGACTTCTCGAGTGAGTCTTCGATAAGTCAACTTACTGACTTCTCGAGTGACTTCTTGATAGGTTCAAAATGACTTATCGATAAGTCCTTATAGAGTTCTCTAGTAGTATTCATTCACAGAGTTCTCTATAAGTACAAACTTTAACTTATCAATAACTCAGAACTGAGATAATTTAAACTGATAAATTATTTTGGTAAAATACTTTTGGAAAATGCATTCTAATTTTATTTTGAATTTATTCAAATAATAGTTAGAATTAATTCAGTCTTTTTGGACAAACTGGGCATTTATCTGACATCTCGATAAGTCGTTCTTGAGTTCTCTATAAGAGTAATTTAAAATGACTTCTCAATATATACTTCACTTCTCTAAATGACTTCTCGATAGACAAACTCCAAATGTCTATTTTTGAGTTCTCGACAAGTCATCTTCTTTTACTATAAATACCCAGACTTCTCGATACACACTTACTTATAGCTTTCGAGATCTAAAGTGACCTAGCTTTCAATTCATAATCATTTTCTCTCTTGTATTTCATCCTTTCTCAGAGATCTTTCCTACCCATTCATTCTCATCAATCAACTATGGTTCAAAATGTTGCTAGGGCATCTATCCCGAAGAAAGGAACTAACTATCTTGCTTTCACTGATGCAAACCAAGCTCTTGATAGTTTCAAGGGGTTTGTAAAACTGCTGTCTGAATCTTGTCTTGCAGGTGCTTTGACTGCAAATCCAGTACTGTATCTAGATGTGCTGCATGATTTCTGGACTACAGCTGCAGTGAGGACTGATGTTAGCTGTAACGCCCCCAAATCCGGGGTCAGAGGATTTGGTCGTCAATATAAAACTTCAATCCAAATTAACCTGTTTAATCAATAAACAATAGTCAGCCGAAGATATTTATCATATATGACCCCAAACTAATCCAAGATCTTTTAAGGTTACAGTTCTAGAAACAAGATATACAAATTCCACCAATAAATTTTTCACTTTCTTTTAAAACTCTATTCAACCAATTACAGTTCAATATTAACCCACTAGTATAACTTCGAAAAGAAGTATACCAGGCCCAACTATAAAATAACACAATTATAATATAATATAATGTAAACAACTTTACACAAAAGAACTTACACTAATTCACAAACCCTGGACCAACCACCTTCCAAAAGCTTCTTCTTTGCATCCTTGAATTACGCAGTTAAACAGCGCAAGCTAATACTCACTGGAGGTTAAATTTGAAAATAGGCAAGTATGAGCGAAAGAAATGCTCAGCAAGATCATTATAGCGAATATAGGGTCATTTTGATATAAAACCGACATCTGTATTAGAGCAGAACATTTAAAATCATAATTGCTTAATCATAAAATTTTAGTCGAGGAACCCCATAATTCATTCCTTATTTGTATTCAAAACCATTTTGATATTTTTGAGCGAAATGCTTCAGCAATACTTTGAATCTTGCCGAGAATAAAACTCGTAAAATAGTGTTTACGGAAATATCGTAAACCACAATAACATGAAACAATGATTATGGATTGATTCATAAACTTTACTCAAAACCGAACTCTTGAAATTAATACTTATTTTGCTGTCATATCAAATTAGATATCAATACGAACTTTGATGCTCACAACATCCTATACTGAAGTCAACATCAATCATCTATATTAATACCACCTTTGATATTTAACAACAACGTAAGTATCACCATAAATCAGAATCTGAAACAAAACTGCATTTTACCATTATTCCAAAACAGAAACAGTTGATAAATCATTTATTCTATGAATATAAAAAATGATATGATAATTTAGATTGGGATCATTCTCCGACGGACGTACTATCACATGCTGATCAGCCCGTGTGATAGCACTGAGTCACGATTCGTAGACACATGACCCCAAAAACACGAGTGCTCAAACAAAAGGCAATATACCTGCCTGTGGCAAAAATTGTGTCATGATATTTCATATGACACTTAGAAATAGCCATCCACTGGACCGTCCGTCCCGGTCACTTATGCATTTATGATCCAATCTTAAAACCTTTTATTGAAAAGGGGTCATAATAATTTACACCCAAAATAATTTTATTCCCCCATTCACTTAGGCAGGAATATTCGCAACCAAATCACTTTTCTCAAAATCCAAAATATTTGTAAATCCAGTAAGTTGATAAGTAAATTCACTTAGCTATTCTGAACATAGAACAGTAGAAGAATACTTGCATAAACGGAATCATTTAATTCAGCGATATGTAAAACATTTATCTATTCCAAACTTTGGGATTTGATAGTTAGTCACACACGCAAAGACGCCTCTATTCTGACATTCTGTCTCAAAACATCTCTGTCTTTCTTTTCAACACTTTACTGATATGTTGCTCTCGCGATTGCTAGAAGCCAGATACCCAATACCATTCCATCTTACTCTTTATCCAACATCTTGTCCTGATCAACTCGAATGATCCGCATCAATATTCCACCTCAGATTGTGATGTTGATATCAACAGAAAAGGCTTGAAACAAGGATCAATTTGGTTATTAAAACGTTTGATTTGGCTTCCTGGATCGATCAAAATCAGTGATCAAACTTTGGTTCAAGAATCTCACCCCCACAACTATGTTCTTGAGTTCTTATTTTCTGAATTTTCATAAAATAAAATGAATAAAAATAAATCTGATTAGCTATTTATATTTTTACAAAAACTAATACTCCAAAATAAATTAAGAGTGTTTTTATCCCCTAATTAAAATAATTAGGCCCCAAAATAATAATTACGGGGAATAATTTTAAAAACATTAAATATAAAATTTGTATCAAATTTTCCCCAAAATTATGAATAATTCAAAAATATAAAATACATGGTATTTCAAATACGTATAATTTTATAAAAATAAAAATGTAAATTTTGTGGGCTTTGATGTCCCGGTGGGGTCCCGGTCAGTTGTTTTTTGAAAAACAGAAACGATTCCTAAATTAACAGAAAACCTAAAAAACACATAAAATACATTCAACACACATAAAACGAGATGAAACGAGTAACACAAATAAACACGTGTCTAAATTACGGATCGATTCATATAAATGCATCTTAAACATGTAACAATTATTCTATTGGATCATATCGGATCCGAAAATAGGTTACTTAGCCGCTAAGTAACGATAAAAACGATACAATTTAATATCAGATTTGGATAATTATCAACACAGGGCCTCTTATAAAACACTTTATACAAAAATACGGTAATAATACCTCGCATTTCGAGAATACGAGTTTTGTTGTTTCATCAAAATGATTACCGTATCGACAATTTTGCGCCGGACGCGTATGGGTCAAACCGTAATCCGGATCGAGAAAGTTAAAACACGGAAAACGTTCAGAATATTCATATTAGGTTAGGAAGGAGTTTTCTGAAGAGTTTCGGGTTGTAAAAACGTAAAAACGGTTGAAGTTGGACGATTCCCGGCTTTATAAAATAGTTTTATAATTACTCAAAAAATAATTAATTAATCCATAAATTATTATAAAATCATATAACAGCCCAAAAATTACCAGAAAAATATCACAATTATTTATATTCTACTTTGCACATATAAAAATTAAAATACTCAAAGAGTATGATATATAAACATTCATAACATTAATTTCAATTATCATATAACTCCCTAAAATTTATATAAAATCACATAAACAATTCCAAATAATAATAATATTTGAAAATATGGGATATTACAATCTACCCCCTTATAAGGATTCCGTCCTTGGAATCAGCAGAAGAAAGCACTAAGGATCTTCTAACCAACTTCCCAATTTTGCATATGCACTTTTTCTCAAAATTTTCAGATAACTAGGATTCCTTGTATCACATATTGATTACAGAAGCTTCACTTTGCACCATTGTTCCATCCACATCCTTTGACCAATTCCTCAATAGAATTACTTTTACTGATTGCAAGAAAGAAGAATAGAGAAAAAGATAGAGAAAAAGAAAAGAAAGAGAGAGAAGTAAAGAAACAGGTTGACTTCGGTATATGCCACTGATATTTTAATCGCATTGCAATCTACTGCCGCTATTGGCAATCCTATCACATAAGCCTGCTTTGACTTGACCAGGATAACTCACCTTAACTTGATTGGCATACCTTCGAATATTTGAGATGATAAAATCATGGAATTCCAAACAGAAATGAATCCCATATCATAACAGGACCAAAATCTGAATTTGTGAAAAAAAATGTTGTGGAAATGAAAGAATAACTGAGAGATCAGTATGATCAAATGAACTTGGTGTTGCGTGCCAAAATCAAGACACTACTAAAGGTTGTTAACCTTCATGTATTCATAACACACACAAGGGATGGCGTCCCATCCAACTCCTATCACACAGACAGGTATACCTTGTGTCCCCTATAGTTAGGGTTGTTCATCTCAGTCAGAGTGAAAGAATATCAAAGGAATCCAAAATCAAATGAATAAAACTGAAAATATTTCAAAGATGATATTTCTGAAGGAAATGAAATCCAGAGAACAAAATTCTGACACAAAATGATTTAACGAGTGTTAGGGAATATGTCTTCTAACTGATATTTCTTTTTGAGAGAAGTCAAAAGAATTTATAGAAAGAGAAGGTATTGCCAAAGTCTTAATATTCATCTTCAATTTGAACTCTTCTGTTGAATCGTCACCCATTTCTTGACACTTCTTCACGTTCCAAGGATATCGATAATCTTCATCATCGTCGAATCGTAATAGCCTCGGAAGATTCCTAATAGAAGTTTGAAGCTTCCCGGAGTTCCATCCAGCTCAGCACAACTATCTCAAACGAATGCGCCTATCTTAACTTACTCGTTGGTACTATACCCAATAGTCCAACAGAAACTCGATATGAGCTCAAACGTCCTCACATAGCTATACACACTCCTACACACTCTCGTTTCTAGTTTATTATAACCTCATCTCTGATACCAACCTATAACCGCCCCCAAAACTGGGGTCAGAGGATTTGGTCGTCAATATAAAACTTCAATCCAAATTAACCTGTTTAATCAATAAACAATAGCCAGCGGAAGATATTTATCATATATGACCCCAAACTAATCCAAGATCTTTTAAGGTTACAGTTCTAGAAACAAGATATCCAAATTCCACCAATAAATTTTTCACTTTCTTTTAAAACTCTATTCAACCAATTCCAGTTCAATACTAACCCACTAGTATAACTTCGAAAAGAAGTATAATAGGCCCAACTATAAAATAACACAATTATAATATAATATAATGTAAACAACTTTACACAAAAGAACTTACACTAATTCGCAAACCCTGGACCAACCACCTTCCAAAAGCTTCTTACTTGCTTCCTTGAATTACATAGTTAAACAACGCAAGCTAATCCTCACTGGAGGTTAAATTTGAAAATAGGAAAGTATGAGCGGAAGAAATGCTCAGCAAGATCATTATAGCGAATATAGGGTCATTTTGATATAAAACCGACATCTGCATTAGAGCAGAACATTTAAAATCATAATTGCTGAATCATAAAATTTTAGTCGAGGAACCCCAAAATTGATTCCTTAATTGTATTCAAAACCATTTTGATATTTTTGAGCGAAATGCTTCAGCAATACTTTGAATCTTGACGAGAATAAAACTCGTAAAACAGTGTTTACGGAAATATCGTTAACTACAATAACATGAAACAATGATTATGTATTGAATAATAAACTTTACTCAAAACCGAACTCTTGAAATTAATACTTATTTAGCTGTCATATCAAATTGGATATCAATACGAACTTTGATGCTCACAACATCCAATACTGAAGTCAACATCAATCATCTATATTAATACCACCTTTGATATTTAACAACAACGTAAGTATCAGCATAAATCAGAATCTGAATCAAAACTGCATTTTACCATTATTCCAAAATAGAAACAGTTGATAAATCATTTATTCTATGAATATAAAAAATGATATGATAATTTAGATTGGGATCATTCTCCGACGGACGTACTATCACATGCTGAACAGCCCGTGTGATAGCACTGAGTCATGATTCGTAGACACATGACCCCAAAAACACGAGTACTCAAACAAAAGGCAATATACCAGCCTGTGGCAAAAATTGTGTCATAATATTTCATATGACACTTAGAAATAGCCCTCCGCTGGACCGTCCGTCCCGGTCACTTACGCATTTATGATCCAATCTTAAAACCTTTTATTGAAAAGGGGTCATAATAATTGACACCCAAAATAATTTTATTCCCCCGTTCACTTAGGCAGGAATATTCGCAACCAAATCACTTTTCTCAAAATCCAAAACATTTGTAAATCCAGTAAGTTGATAAGTAAAATCACTTAGCTATTCTGAACATAGAACAACAGAAGAATACTTGCATAAACAGAATCATTTAATTCAGCGATATGTAAAACATTTATCTATTCCGAACTTTGGGATTTAACAGTTAGTCACACTCGCAAAGACGCTTCTATTCTGACATTCTGTCTAAAAACATCTCTGGCTTTCTTTTCAACACTTTACTGATATGCTGCTCTCGCGATTGCTAGAAGCCAGATACCCAATACCATTCCATCTTACTCTTTATCCAACATCTTGTCCTGATCAACTCGAGTGATCCGCATCAATATTCCACCTCAGATTGTGATGTTGATATCAACAGAAAAGGCTTGAAACAAGGATCAATTTGGTTATTAGAACGTTTTATTTGGCTTCCTGGATCGATCAAAATCAGTGATCAAACTTTGGTTCAAGAATCTCACCCCCACAACTATGTTCTTGAGTTCTTATTTTCTGAATTTTCATAAAATACAATGAATAAAAATAAATCTAATCAGCTATTTATATTTTTACAAAAACTAATACTCTAAAATAAATTAAGGGTGTTTTCATCCCCTAATTATAATAATTAGGCCCCAAAATAATAATTACGGGGAATAATTTTAAAAACAGTAAAATATAAAATTTGTATCAAATTTTCCCCAAAATTGCGAATAATTCAAAAATATAAAATACATGGTATTTGAAATACATATAATTTTATAAAAATAAAAACGTAAATTTTGTGGGCTTTGATGTCCCGGTGGGGTCCCGGTCAGTTTGTTTTGAAAAACAGAAACGATTTCTAAATTAACAGAAAACCTAAAAAACACATAAAATACATTCAACACACATAAAACGAGATGAAACGAGTAACACAAATAAACACGCGTCTAAATTACGGATCGATTCATATAAATCTTAAACATGTAATAATTATCCTATTGGATCATATCGGATCCGAAAATAGGTTACTTAGCCGCTAAGTAACGATAAAAATGATACAATTTAATATCAGATTTGGATAATTATCAACACAAGGCCTCTTATAAAACACTTTATACAAAAATAAGGTAATAATACCATGCCTTTCGAGAGTACGAGTTTTGTTGTTTCATCAAAACGATTACCGTATCGACAATTTTGCGCCGGGACGCATATGAGTCAAACCGTAATCCGGATCGAAAAAGTTAAAACACGGAAAATGTTCAGAATATCCAGATTAGGTTAGGAAGGAGTTTTCTGAAGAGTTTCGGGTTGTAAAAACACAAAAACGGTTGAAGTTGGACGATTCCCGGCTTTATAAAATAGTTTTATAATTACTCAGAAAAATAATTAATTAATCCATAAATTATTATAAAATCATATAACAGCCCAAAAATTACCAGAAAAATATCACAATTATCTATATTCTATTTTGGACATATAAAAATTAAAATACTCAAAGAGTATGATATATAAACATTCAATACATTAATTCCAATTATCATATAACTCCCTAAAATTCACATAAAATCACATAAACAATTCCAAATAATAATAATATTTGAAAATATGGGATATTACATTAACAACAACTCTCTCTCTCTCTCTGGTGGTGACATGCACAATTGGAGGCCAACAATTAGAATTCAATGATCAAGATGTGAATAGAGCTTTGGGACTGCCAACTAAGAATCTAGTGGAGGTACCAACTCCTGATGAGCTGACTGAGTTTATGAACTTCATCAATTATGGTGGGAGAATTAACCTGTCAAGCTTAAACAGAACCAATCTAAGGAAGGAGTGGTCATTCATCATTGACTCTGTAGTAAGGGCCTTTACTTGCAGAAAAATTGGAAATGACAATATGTCAAGTGTTGTGCAAAAGCTGGTGTATTCAATTTCCCACAATAGACACCTGAATGTTGGTCTACTGATCCTAGAAGAACTTGCAACCAGGCTGGTTATGCCTCTAACAACTGGAGGTAAAAAAATCTTCTTTCCTAGGTTTATCATGTCCACTTTAAATAATAATGTAGCTGACATACATCTGTTGAATGGTATAGATAGTACTAAGATAGGCAACTGTAAGCAAGTGTCCAAGATAATATTTGGCTCACTTACTACAAAGAATAAGGTCAATGTAAGTCTGAAATTACTCCATTTATGTTGGAAAGATTTAGGACCTATCCTTATCCTATGCCTGACATGAGATCAAATGCTCAATCTAGTACAACTATGATTCCTGAACACGTGGAAGTACAAACACAGGGTCAACAACAGGGATCTTCTCAAGCTGCAACCATTCTTTCACAACCTTTAGAAGATAGGAAACCAACTACCTCATCTTCTCAAAAAGGTGAGGTCAGTAAAAAGAAGAGAAAGGGGTTAAACCTAGATATATTAAATGAGAGTGGTGAGGAGAAAGCTGAAAGAGTACCATCTCTGGTCAAAAGATCCAAAAGAAGTAAACAAACTGAGCTGACCACGCTATCTTCCTCTACATCCTCCCAACAGGATGCAGTTGTAAAAACAACCAGGAGTGAGTCTGCACAACCTGCACCAGAAGCAATTCAAGTGTATGGTAGGAGAAACAAGGAAGGCACTCACTATGAGAGAACATCTCTTGAAGCTCCCTCATCTATTCAGGGGGAGCTGCTAACACTCACAACTAAGCAACAATTTCTTATATCCAATATTTCTTCTATCCCAATTCCACTTGACTCAATTTCTCAAGTGCACCAAAAATCAAGTGACTTTGCTCAAGAAGCTTTGCTCACCACCCAGACACCTCATTTAGATGGTGAGAGGCTACATACTGGGGTAGACCTTGATGACACCATCACAAATATGGGGGGGTTCATCAGTCTTTACCAAAGACCCCATGGATATCTCTAATGCACATTCATATGCAAAACAGTCCTCACAGAATGAAAGGTTTGAGGGTAGTACTCCTGAGGGGGAGCTATCTAAATCCTCTCCAATTCAATTGGAGGTTCATCATGAAGGAACAACTCCCCTTATAACCCTAGCAGAAATTGCCTCTGCAGTTGAAGCTAAAAGTACAATTGCCCATGATCCTGTCATAGGGGAGGCAAGCTTAGCACATTCAAGTGCCAGTGTGTTGCAAGACACACAAGGGTTTGAGGCTGGTCCGCATGAAAGTAACCCAGTCAAATCCCCTCCAATTCAATTGGAGGTTCCCACTACAAGTGGAGGATAACACACCGTCATAACCACATAGAAATCTATGAGTCAAACTGTGATCTCAGTCACGAGAGTTTTTGATGAACCATCAAGCTCTCAACCTCAACAACCTCACATACTCTCTCAGTGGCTACAAGAATCTGCCTCTCAACCAACTTATGTAGATGATCTACTAGTAGAGCATATCTCTGGACTGGCTAATATCTCACAACATCTTTTGACTTCAAACATGAGCAACCAAGATTATCAAGCCATTATGCTTGTTTATAATGAAGAAGTTGAGGAGCAAAAGGAAAAAATTGTCAATGATGCTGAGCCAGATGGGAATGTGGATGCATGGCTGTCTGAGGACTTTTCCTTGGAGATGAATCAAGTTTTGGCTAAATTTAGAGAAGAGTATGTTACTATTCTGGGCAGCAATGCAAAAGACTTGAGTCCAGAAGCTGTTTATGATGCCATTACAGATGTATACAAAACTCAGCTCAAAGCATTTCATCTATTTGGTAAGGCTCTTAAAATCAAGCTCACTGGTCATGAAGACAGAATCAGAAAACTGGTGAATGAGAAAATGGACAAGATCATACCATCTCAAGAGCAGATCTCTTCGAAATTCAAGCATTTTTCTGAGCAAATGGCTAGGATGGATCTTGCTTCTATTGAGAAGGAAGTCAAAAATCTCAAACTATCCTTCACAAATCTTTATACAGTGATCCGGCAACAAATTACTCACTCAAATGAGACCAAAGTCCAGCTGGATCAACTTCACCAGAGCAGATATAAACCTTCAGCATTGCTGATGAAAAGGATCAAAGAGGCTGTAGAAGAACACTTTGGCACATCTAGCAACTCTTATCAGCCTGGATCCACCTCAACAAATCTACAAATTCAGTCTCTACGTGATCAAGTCACAGCATTGCAAGACTCCAACTTCTCTCTTACTGCACAAGTTCAGGCTTTGACATCTCTTGTCAAGAGCCAACAAACAGACATCCAAACTCTGGTGGACTTCCATAAGCATCTTCAAATGCAAAATTCCATAGCCTTAGGAGCCATCATGGGTAAACTCAGCATACCACTACCTTCTTTGCTTGAACAAGTAAGACCTGAAATCCCTACTCCCCTTCTCATGCCTGTCAACAAGACTAAGGGGGAGATAGAGGCTAGGTTGGCACATTCAAGGTCATCTCAACAACAAGTCCAAAGTGCTGAAGAGAGTTTAAATCAAAAAATTGATATTGGAATGGAGAGACTTTTTAAAGCAGCTGAGGGTCCCAGTCAAAGCAGAGAATTTGATGAACTGCTTAAGGCACTCGGAGTTTCTCTCAATAACAATTTCTTCACCTATAAGAAAGCATTGGACAAGACAATAAACTCAATAAGAGTGATCTTGGTAACTAAAGAAAATTTCAAGGAAAGAAGGATAGTGGTCAACATCAATGACTCAGGGGTAGACAGATGTATGTAGGTGTCCCGTAACTATCTTATCTCTAGGAAGGCATCTGAATTAGATGTTTTGATAAGCAAAGTCAAAATTTTGATTCATGAAGATACTCTCTTGCTAACAGAATTGAAGAATGCATAAGTAACTGCTTTCCCAAAAGCTTATCTACAACCTAGCAAGGGAGTGGCATACATTTGTTTTACTACCAAACATTTCAAACATTTTCAAGTTCCTAAACAATGTGTCATGGAAAACAAAAGGCTCATTATGACTCTTGAAACTGAGCTAAAAGTAAAAAAGGAACAAAACTGTTGAAGATGAGGAGATGATAAAACTGTTGAGAAGATATCTGGATAATGTAGAAGCAAACTTGCCCAAAACAAAAATTAACAAAGATGATTTGGATGATGATGAGCAGATTAAAGATGATCAAAATCCTTCTGGCTTAAATTCAAGTCAGTCTACTAAGCCATCTGGAAGCAGGGGTGGAGAGAAGAAGGAGGATGACAAGAAAGATAAAGACACGAGGAGAAAAGGGGAAAGGAAGAGTAGAAAACCTCATGATGATTCAAGAACTCAAACAACCCTAAATATCCAAACACAACCACCTCAAACCTCAGCTCAACTCACAACATCAACTATCTCTAACATCAAATCTTCCCAAACACCTAAGCCAAAATTTCTTTACAGACAAACTGCCAACTCCTTCCTAAAAATTCCAATCACCTCAAGCCTCACAAATTTTAAGAAAATAACAACCCTACCAATAGCCAAACCTTCACTAAAATTCAATCTCAAATCTGTGGGAAGAAAGCCTAAGAAAGTCAAGCCTGTAAAGGAAGTGGAAGTCAATAAAAGGGCCATCAGTAATTGCTTTAAAGAATCTAAATTTCTACCTCTAAATTGGTGCATCATTGATGAAGACCATTTCCAAAATTCAGCTGAGGAAATTGTCAAAGTCTGGGTTGTATCACTGAGAGAAGTTAAAGTCTATTTTAAGGATGGTACATTCACTCTTCTAAACAAAGACTCATTCACTCTTCTAAACAAAGACTTAATGGATTCTTTGACTCTTGCAGAAATTAAGAGAGTGCTAAGTTTGTTAAAAGGCAAGGACACTGTTACAAGAACTTGGAGATCATCTTTGGCTGAATGGTTGATTGAAAGGGAGGAAACAAAGAAAAGAGATAAGGCTGAAGCTGAAGAAAGAAGAAGGAAACATGATGAAGAAATATATATGTTTATAAAAAGATCAAAAGAGTTGAAAGCAAAAGGAATGAGTAGAATTTCTAAAGATGGTAGATTTCTAAACATTAAAGTTGGTGGATTCTCAAAATTCAGTTTAGAGTATCTGGACCAAGGGTACCCTAAGGTGGCAAGGAAAAAACTTGTGGAAGCTCTAAGTGGAACACTCATCATAGAAGAACTTAAAATTCTTGATCACTTGAAGGATAAACTTAGAGAAGGAGCAGATATAAAAACTGTCTTTATCTGATTCCTGTAATCTTGAAACTTGGTGAATCTTATGTTGTATAAGTTGTAATTTTATCAGGCTTTATATTTTAATCTTATCTTCCATCAGTTTTAAACTTGGGGTTAGTCTTGTTAACAAGCATGAATTTGTGTGAAGCAATCTTCTCACAAATTGGGGGAGATTATTGTAAAAGACATGCCTGTACTTTAACAAGACTAAGACAACTTGTCAACCCTAAGTTAGTTGTATTGTTATCTAAATTTGTATTCTGTACTTGTAAAACTTAAAGTCTGTAAAATGCAAAGAAGCAAACTGGAGTCTTTTTCCTAAAACAGTATCAAGCCTAAGGATTCTATCTGGAAGAAGATCAAGAAGATTATGACTCAAAAGAATTTTAAAGAAGCTTGGAGTTGAATAAATCTATTTGGAAAAAAATGTTCTAAGTCAAGATCTCTACAAGTCACAGATTTAATGTTATAGAGAATTCATTCGAGAACTCCAGAATGACTAATCGAGAAGTCATTCAAACTCCAGAGAGTACTGGCGGATAAGCAATATCTACTCGACGGATGAGCTATATATCTACTCGATGGATGCATAACATCTACTTGACAGATAAGCTATACATCTACTCGACGGATGAGCAATATCTACTCAACGGATAAGCAATATCCCCCGGGAGTAAAGAAGTCAGGAAAACTACTCAAGAACTCAAAAAGATATCGACAAGTCAATCTTTCACTAGAGAACTCAGAGTCATCGACAAGTCTATATCCATTCGAGAACTCAGAGATATCTACAAGTCAAGTAAAGTTATGAAGACTAGAGATCTCAATGAGCTGAAGACCTCTACAATCCAAACTCATTATGGAGCACTAGAGATCTCCATAAGCCTTTGTACTTATCGAGATATTAAGTGTTCAAATGAATCAAACTGGAGATCTCGAAGTATAGTCTCAAAGTACGAAATTGCAGATCAGTTTAATATCCAAGATAAACAATCAACAAATAATCTAACAGCTGGATTGACAAGTCTACAAAAAGCAGCTTGAAGTGTGTGCAAGATCAATGGCAAAGATTAACTGACAGAGGAAGATTAAAGTAAACACTGGATACTAAAGATATGCTAAGCCAGAAATGGAAGATTTACTTTTCAATAAATAGAAACGACAAGTGACAGTTTAGAAAAGCTAATAGCATGTTTATTATCCACTGTGTAAACCAGCAGTTAACTGAGCTATAAAGTTAACACTGGTCCTCTAGTTAGAAGTAACAATTTAGATCAAAATTTTTATAACACTCTCGAGAAGAAGCTGAGCTCTTTAACTTCGAAGAGCTTAGAAATTTTGTAGCAAAGCATCTTATTTTTTAATACAAAAATTAAGTGAGTTTTGAAGATCTGTGTTCTTTATTTTGTGAAAGTTTAATTTCTGCATGAACATTTTTCTATACAAGATTTAATTTACTTTGTTCAACCATTATCTTTCAAGAAAAGCCTAAAATCAGAAAAACACATTCACCCCCCCCCCCCTCTGTGTGTGATTCATTACCTAACACTTTGCATCATAGCAGTGAACTGGCGATTGCAAAAATGCGACCCCTCATCACTGATTATGACTCTTGGCGTTCCAATTCTTGTGAATATCTGCTTGTGAAGAAAATTAAGCACTACCTTAGCATCGTTCGTTGGCAACGCCTTAACTTCAACCCATTTCAACACATAATCAACTGTCAACAAGATATACTGATTGTTACAAGATAAGACAAATGGCCCCATGAAGTCAATTCCCCAAACATCAAAGACTTCAACCTCGAGAAGCACATTAAGAGGCATCTCATCCCTCTTGGATATATTACCCACATGTTGACATCGATCACATTTCAAAACAAACTGATGAGCATCTTTAAATAAAGTCGGCCAAAAGAAACCTGCTTGAAGAATACGAGTTGTTGTCTTTTCTCCACCATAATGTCCTTCATAAGCCGTTGAGTGGCAATCTCGCAAGATCCCGCCCGTTTCGCTGTAAGAAATACATCTCCTGATGATTTGGTCAGCTCTTTGTCGAAAAAGAAATGGCTCATCCCACATATACCACTTCACTTCATGCAAAAACTTCTTCCTTTGAGTGTATCTCAAGTCGGGAGGCATGATATTAATCACAAGGTAGTTCACAATATCTGCAAACCACGGTTCTTCCTCTTGCACTCCAAATAGCTGCTCATCGAGAAAAGACTCATTGATCAATGATTTATATTGTGAAGTAGCAATTGGATCCTCTAAACCCGAGAGATGATCAACAACTTGATTTTCAGTCCCTTTTATATCCTTGATCTCTAACTCAAATTCTTGAAGTAAAAGAACCCATCAAATCAATCTAGGATTTGAGTCCTTCTCTGAGACGAGATATCGAATTGCAGCATGATCAGTGAAAACTGTCACCTTCGTCCCAAGCAGATAAGATCAAAATTTCTCAAAACCATAGACGATAGCCAAAAGTTCTTTCTCCGTAGTAGTATAATTCAGTTGAGCACCATTTAGGGTCTTACGAGCATAGTAGAACACATGAAATATGTTGTCCTTTCTCTGCCCAAGAACTGCTCCAACTGCATAGTCACTTGCATCACACATCATCTCAAAAGGTTCACTCCAATCGGGTGCAGTTATGACAGGTGCCATAAATAAACTCTTCTTTAAGAACTAAAAATCAGTCACACACTCTTCATCAAACTTAAACGGGATATCTTTCTCCAGAAGATTGCACAAAGGTTTAGAAATTTTTGAGAAGTCCTTGATGAACCACCTGTAGAAGCCCGCATGACCAAGAAAATTGCGAACCCCCTTTACAGAAATTGGTGGGGGAAGATTTTCGATGACCCCCACTTTGGATTTATCCACCTCAAAACCCTTGTAAGAGACCTTGTGTCCAAGAATAATGCCCTGTCGTACCATAAAATGGCATTTTTCCTAATTGAGAACCAAATTTGTCTCAACACACCTCTTGTGAATGTCGCCTAGATTCTGCAAGCACTCATCAAATGGATCACCAAATACAGAGAAATCGTCCATGAACACCTCCATATTCTGACCAATCATATGAGAGAACATAGCCATCATGCATCTCTGAATGTGGCCGGTGCTCCACATAACCCAAAAGAAACTCTGCGAAAGGCGAAAGTACCAAATGGACAAGTGAAAGTAGTCTTCTCCTGATCTTCTGGAGTAATACAAATTTGATTATAGCCAGAATAACCATCCAGAAGATAGTAGTACTCATGCCCAGCCAATCTGTCAAGCATCTGATCAATAAACGGCAGAGGGAAGTGATCTTTTCTTGTGACCTTGTTCAACTTCCTGTAATCCATGCAAACTCTCCACCCCATGACTGTTTGAGTAGGAATGAGCTCATTCTTCTCATTAGAAATGACTGTGATACCTCCCTTCTTTGGCACACACTGAACTGGGCTCACCCATGAACTGTCAGAAATAGGATCCCTACATTCAACCACTTAATAATTTCCTTCTTCACAACCTCTTTCATGATAGGGTTTAACCTTCTTTGTTGCTCAATAGTAGGCTTGCTACCTTCCTCTAGCATAATTTTATGCATACAATATGAATGGCTGATTCCCTTGATATCTGCTATGGTCCAACCAATTACTGATTTGAATTCTCTAAGAATTCTCAAAAGCTTCTCCTCGTCGCTACCTGAAAGGTCAGATGTAATAATAACAGGCAGAATAGATGCATCACATAAAAATGCATACCTCAAATGTTCAGGTACAATCTTAAGCTCAAGAGTAGGACCTTCCTCAATAGATGGCTTAAGGCGCTTAGGAGCTTTGTTCAACTCCTCCATTCCCAGATATTCAAAAGGCATATCAATCTTCCTCTTCCAGGGAGAAGCATTCAGAAATTGCAACTGCTCATCCCCTTCATCATCTTCACTATCAGAATTCCCCAAAAGGCCTTATCTAAGGCATCAAACCTTAGCAATTGATAAAGTTTTGAAGTAACCACATAATCAACCAACTCCACTTTTAAGCACTCCTCATTTTCTGTAGGGAACTTCATGGCATTGAACACATTAAAAGTTACATCCTGATCCATCACTCGCATGGTGAGCTCACCTTTCTGCACATCTATCAAGGTTCGGCCAGTAGCCAAGAAAGGTCTTCCCAAGATTATGGGAATCTTCTTATCCTCCTAGAAATCCAAAATTACAAAATCAGCAGGGAATATGAGTTTATCCACCTTGACCAAGATATCCTCCACAATACCTCGCGGATATGTAATATAACGGTCGGCCAACTGCAAAGTCATACAGGTAGGCTTTGGATCAGGCAAGTCCAACTTCTTGAAGATTGACAAGGGCATCAGATTAATGCTAGCTCCCAAGTCACATAGACACTTGTCAAATGACATATTTCCAATGATGTATGGAATAGTGAAGCTTCCAGGATCTTTAAGCTTCAGAGGCAACTTCTGTTACAGTACAACACTGCATTCCTCCATGAGAGCAACGGTCTCTAAGTCATCAAGCTTCACCTTCCTAGAGAGAATACCTTTCATAAACTTCGCATAACTAGGCATTTGTTCAAGAGCTTCAGTAAAAGGTATGTTGATGTGAAGTTTCTTGAACACCTCCAGAAACTTCTCAAACTGCTTATCCAGCTTTTTCTTCTGCAGCCTCTTAGGAAAAGGATGTGGAGGATAAATCTGTTTCTCCCCTGTATTACCCTTAGGAGGAGTGTGCTCAACAGTAGTCTTCCTTGATTCCACTTCTATTTCCTTCTGCACTTCTCCTTCTTCAGCCTCAACTTCAGATTCTGGAGTCTTAGCATTTTTAGGATTTGTAACTTTACTAGACCTCAATGTAATTGCCTTCATATGCTCCTTAGCTTCCTTCTTGCCTGGGACTTCAGTATCGCTCGGAAGCATGCCAGTTGACGATTCAGTAATGCATTAGCAATTTGCCCAATCTGATTCTCCAAGGTCTTGATAGACACAACTTGGCTTTTGCACATGAGCCTCAACTCCTCCAATTCATATTTTTCATTAGCTTGCGGTAACTGCTGAAGTTAAAGTTGTAATAACCCCAATTTTTGGAAATTTTTGAAACCCTTATGAATAGTGTTTTTGCTGAATGAGAAAACTTTTCATGCCACGCTATGTAGGGGTTCTGTTATTGATCTTATGGGATATTATTAGTACTCTATGTGGTATATAAGTGTATGTAAAGATCGTCAGAATCCAATTCCGAACACTTTGATTTTTCCCGGAAATCCACAATATACGGAGAGAATTGAGTATAAGGTAACAGGATAAAAAGGATTTAAATTAAAGGATTATAAGAGAGGATCATAAAAGGAATACAATGTATTGAGAAAGGTTAAGGGAACCTAAGTAATAAGATCCCGGGTATGATCCTTCAAACGATAAATGAAAGCGAAAGTTAAGCGAACCGTATAACAGATCAGCGGTCATTAGGCAAACGATTAGGAAGTTAATCAAAGGGATTAATGGGAATGATGTCATCCAACCAATAGAAAGAAGACAAGGAAGGAAGGATGACATCATGAGGATGAGGTAAGCATGACATGGGAAGGAAGGAGGTGTGGTTGAATAAGAACCACACAAATTCAAGGGCAAGGTAGTAATTTGCTAAATCAAATACAAATCAAGTCAACCAAGCCAAGTAAAAATCATTTCCATCAAAAAATCAAAACAACCAAGGCATGAGTTCATCTTGCTCACGGCTTTTTAGCATTTTCAAGGCATAGATTTTTCAAAATCAAAGATCAAAGCTTCCTAAATTGGTAAGAAAATTCCCTAATCATCTTCATGCTTAGTTATGGCTATATCATGAGTTTAAGCCATTAATTCTTTCTCTAACTTCTTCATTTAATCAATGAAGAAGACAATGAATAGTGTTTTCAAGATTTTTAACTTGAAGTTTGTCTTGTTTTCTTGAAGATCCAAGCTTTCTTAAAACTTCTCCAAGCTTCTTAAGGCTTCCTAGCTCCACCCACCACTTCAAGGAAGGTATACCATTTCCAAACCCTAGGTTCATATATATTATAAGGTGATTTTGATGAGTAGGATGTTATTGTAGCTTGTTGTTATGATTTAGAGTTTGAGATTTGGTATGGTAGTGAAATGGAATGGTAATTGTTGTGGTTTTGATTTAAAAGAACTTAAGCATGATTAAAGTTAAGTTTAAGCATAAGTATAAATGATTAAATTGGATTGGTTGGGGTTGTTATGATGTGATAAGGATGGATGTTGGTTGTATGTTGGATTTGAGGTTGATTTGGGTTGATTGTGGATGGTTTAAAAATTGGAAATCGCGTAAACATAGCCGTCGTAACGTCCGATTTTCTTTGAACTGTTTTTGTGCATAACATTAGGACCCGAGAACCCCCTGCTAGTTTATGACCACTGCCATGTTTAGATAGCTCATGTTACGAGCTTCGTTTTGATATGTAGTTCGTTCGATTCCGATGCACGGTTTAGGAGAAACGACCGTTTCAAGTAACGGCGTTTCGCGAACGAAACTTTTCCCCTCGCCTTACTTTGAAACATAGGTTAAAGACCAAAAAGGGTTAATTAATGTATGAAATATTTATGGTAAGTGTGTTAGGAAGTTGGTAAGACACTCGCGAAGGAATCGCTTTAAAACTCGTAAAGGTTAAATTATTAAAAATGGTGGAGCCGAGGGTACCCGAGTGACTTAAGCGAATCAGTGAGCGCAAAACAAGCGTTAGAGTCTAAGTTAGTTAAAGTATAGATTTACAAGTGACTTTGGTTTAATTCCAACTTACTTGTTGTTTATAGGTTACCAGACTCGTCCCGAGCCATTCGTAACCCCAGTCGCTCAGGCAAGTATTCTATCCGTTATACTGTTGTTGTGATGAATACACTTGTATATGCATTATCTTGCGATAGATGCATGTTGGTTATTTAGCAAATTCTTGCGATATATTGTAGCATGTGATATGGTATATATGCATGCCTGTTTCATATTCTTGAAATATATATCTGTTGGTTCAGTTGATAATACCTATGCTAGAGGATAGCGGTAACTTGCATATACCCTTAGTATAGGGACCCAAAGGGTGAAAATATTTTCTAAAACCGGGAGTCGAGGATCCCGAGTAGATTTTGTATATATATGGATATGGATATATATATATATATATATATTTATATATATATACATATATATGGTCATAGTTTTCAAAACTATTAATCGAATAAGGTTTATTCGATAACTTTAAACTTTATTTATTATTGAATATTATTTCGAATATTATTCGAAGGCGTATGACTCCTTTTATTATTTATTGAATATTATTTGAATATTCATTCGAGGGCTTATGACTCTTTTATTTTATTTATTGAATATTATTTGAATATTCATTTGAGGATGTATGACTCCTTTATTTTATTTAATGAATATTATTTATAATATTCATTCGAGGTATTATGACTCAGCTTATTTTATTTATTGAATATTATTTGAATATTCATTTGAGGATCTATGACTCCGATTATTTGCTGAAATATATTCTTTATTTTATTAAAGAATAAGATGTCAATAATCAAACTTATTTTCGATTATTCAAATAAAGATAATACTTTCATATAAGTATAGCTTTGGTTAATTAAAACTCGTTTCAAGTATAAATTCTAATACTTATACTTCAATTATTTTTATAAAGACTATTCTTTATGGGAATATTATTTAATTAATAATATTCAGATATTTTCTAATATTCTGGGGACTGATTTACTTCATTAAATCAGCCTTACTCCAAACATTCTTTAAAGTGTTTTCGAGTCTTCAAAATGATTTTTAAAAGTCAGAGCGGATCCCAAAACTCATTTTTATATTTAAGATCTTCCTTTTTAAAGGGGATTTAAATACTCGCTCAAAACCTGGGGAATCCGGCTCTGTGGTGTATTTAATATTCGCAACGAGGTTGCAGATTTGGTAAATGAATTGATTACTTGCCCAACGTTCGGGAAGTAAGCCCATCTCATTGAGTCGGCATAAGCGACAGGCCGGGGTACGGTCTATTATTGTGTAAGTGGCTGGGTGGCAGTCCATCAACGCGTGAGGGGCCGGGGTACGGTCTAGCACGAGGTCCTAATGCGGCCAGGGTGATGACCGGTGAGGAATTCATCCATCTACAGTAGAAAAGGTTACTTATTGGTATCTTTGCCTGATCAGCGAGATATCGGGTTTATGCCAAAATTCTTTTCCTTTCCAAAATTCATTGGATGTTTCAAACTCTGTTCATACTTTACATAACAGAGGTTCCAGTAAATGTTTAAAGGGATATATATATATGTGGATATATATATATATATCGGGGCTAAATAAAGTATCTCATAACTTTTTCATTCAATAATATTTCAAAGATTGAATCTATTCAAGTCTTATCTTGTGGTCTCATCAGTGGGATGAACTTTTGAAATTGATTATAACTTGAACGGTGGTAGTTCAAGTAGTATTTGGGAATGATATAAGTGTAGTGAAGTATTTGGTAACTTCATCTTTTAAACTTATATCTAATTAATAATTGTCTTATGAATGACAAAGATTTTCAGAAAAACGTTGAGACAAGGTTAGATATATGAGATCACCTTGCAACGATATTTTTATACAGTTGTACAATGGGACTTTGTGTATATTATGCATGGAAGAGGACTTCCATTACTTTGAAAAGTATATATGTATATATACTGAATATTTTGCGACTTCATCGCATTAAGATATCAAACTTGGTTCATTTCTTTTGACCAAGATTTTCATGAGTATTATGAGTAGACTCATATACTATTAATCATTATACATATTATTTTGGTGGGCTTGCTGCTCACCCTTGCTTTCTTCTTTCATCACACAACATTAGATAGATAAGATGAACAGGACCAAGCTCCCAATTCGCGATCGGATAGAAAGCGTTTCGCAGCTTCCTATAGGCATTGAAGTCACTGTAGCTGAGGTAGGGAACTACCAATAGACTAGGCTTCAACTTTTGATGTACCAGATTTATGTATATTTATGAATTGTAATAATGGCAATGAAATGTAAATTTATTCAGAACCTTTTTAAGGTGTATTGACATATAATTGTGGAATAAAACGACTTGTGATTATTTTTGGATGTTCATCTCTGAGACTATAACGTGTGGTGTGTGTGTTTATTGTGGGGTCACAGTACAGAGTAGTTGAGAAATTATTAAGATTGGGTGTTAATAAGGGAAATGGAACTCGTGACAACCCGGATCCCCGACCCCGGATCTGGGGGTGTTACAGAAATGGTATCAGAGCCAAGCGTTATAAACCTCAGAGATGATGGGACGTTAAGATAATAAGTTCACTAAGATAATAAGAACTCTTGCCAAGTTCATAGTCGGACTACCTAACGTAGTACTGACAGTTAAAACCCTTATGGGAACCCTTATAAATGTAGCGATAGAAGCGTAGTTCGTTATCGTATAGAGTAGCGGGACTCCGAACCCTGAGGTTGAGGAGCAACAGCGCGATGATATTTTATTACTAATTGGAGATCGGATTGTGGATCCGATAGAGTGTCCTAATGCAGGACCGGATGATGTTGATATTAAGGATGTTGTCCTAGAAGGGATAGTTGCTGAGGAGGATCCCATGGAGGATCCTGACAAGAATGGATAAAGGACCACTGATGAATTGATGACCATGGTTTGGTCGACTACCAGAGGTAGGATTGGCCGGTCACTACCGGAGGTTCGTTCAAGTTGTAAAGATAGTAGCCCCTTTAACGCGGCTTACTCGTAAGACTGAGAAGTTCGAATGGACAGAGAAATGCGAGAACAGCTTTCAAGAACTGAAGCAGAGGTTGGTGATGGCCCTTATGCTGGCATTGCCGGATGGAAAAGGAGATTTTGTGATTTGTAAGTGACGCTTCGCATAAGGAATTAGGGTGCTTCTTAGCACAGAAAGATAATCGCGTCTGCGTCAAGACAATTAAGGTAATATGAAATTCGATATCCCCGCCCATGAGCTTAGGCTCGTGGCAATAGTTTTACCCTAAAGATTGGAGGCACTACTTGTATGGAGAGAAGTGCGAGAATTACCTAAGCCATAAGTTCTCTAGTACATTTTCACGTAGAAAGAGCTTAACATATGCCAGAGGAGGCAGTTAGAGCTAATCAAGAATAATGATTGGGAGATTCTTTATCATTCGGGGAAAGCCAATGTGGTGGCTGATGCTCTTAGTAAAAAGGAGAGACTCAAGATGATAATGTCTTTGGGAGAGTTTATAAGAGATTTTGGAAATAGTAGTGAAGGTAACCGGAGCCGGTACCGAAAAGCTGTTTGAGATTGCAATAGAGACCGAATTATTGGAAAAGAGCATACGGTGCCAGAGAAAGATGATAAGGGAATAATGAGGTATTCCTATAGAATTTGGGTTCCGAAAGTTCAAGAGCATAAGGATGAGAACTTAGATGAGAGCCATAGTTTGAGGAATAAGATTTAGAGCAAACCCTGAACGTGATAGTCAGGGAGGTCGCCATCAAGATAGAAGGAACCCATGACATAATGGAGTGGAAAATGAGGATTTTAAATTAAAAGATGACCCCAATTATGGGGAGTAGGATGAAACATTTCATACTAAGGAAACCAAAAGTCGAGTAAGGAAAGGAGACCCGAGATGGTACCCCTATACGGCAATTCATGGACCTGTTTAGACAGAACTTAGACTATTATCCCCAACCACCACCTTGAGGAAATAATGCGATAGGAAATTCTTTCAGGACCTTTAAGTCTCTAAGCTCTCAGAGTTCCAAGGAACAGGTTGACCTAGTCGAGGCAAGAGCCTGGCTAAAGGAAATAGAGGAATCATTTGAGATTCTGAATGATTGACGAACCACAAAAGACTGTTTTTGTCACTTACCCTCCTAAGAGAGAGACCACCCGCTGGTGAAAGACCAAGAAAGGCACGGAGCCAGAGGTTAGAATAAACTGATTTAAGTTCAGTCAATTGTTTTCGGGAAAGTAATTCCCAAAGATAAGGAGATAGTGTAAAAGCTTTGGAGCTAGAACAAAAGTGGATGAGTATGATGAATTATGAATCTAAGTTGTAAAAGTTATCAAGATTCGTTCTGAGGACACGAATCCAGAATGACGGAATGTTTGGAATCAATGCTTATGTTGTGTTGGTTCATGAAATAATGATAAGAGAAAGGAATATAACGGCAATAGAGTTTGAGGAATGACAAGGGAGTTGGGTATGAGGAAACCCTAAAGACTCATAGCAATAGAAATAGAAAAGTATGTAATCGTCAGGGTGATGATGATCCACCATGAGTTAAAATTGATGGTTGAAGGCATAAGAGATACATATATTGTACCCCCTTTAAGTTGGGAGGATTCGAGAAAACCTTGAGATAGTTCGAAGGATAAATATTGAGACACGGATAGACTGAGGAGACAAGAAAGTAAGAAATCAGGAAAAAAAATTGGATGAAGGAAGTGACCTTCAATAATGTGAAATGTAAGACCGGTGGCTCGATACCCAGAAAGGGAGACGCCAGGTATGAAAGATATCCCAACATTGAGGTGACTGTTGAGATAAACAACAAAAGTAAATAAGGAATTATTAAGAAGAAGTTCATGTTGAACACGACCAATATCTTCCAGAACATCCTTGTTATCGTTACCAAATTAGGCAAGACAAGTGGATAACCGTTGTTATCTTTTGGAGGCCATATGAATTGACCTCAATTTGAATAAGGATGTTATTATGAAGTTAGGTATAGACTATCGAGGTGGGAATGATGAAGAAGATAATCTATCAAGGATATATGACTTGGTTTATCCATGGATGGATGCATGTACCTTTTCAAAGGTGGAATTAAGGATAGAACATCGGTAACTTAAAATGAATCCTAGGGGAATGCATAAAGGTTGGCATTTCACCCTTAATAGGGACAGTATGAGTTTTCACAATATGATTGGGAAAGGGTTAAGGTAACAACAACCTTTAAGGATCAGTGGAGAAATTTTTCAGAAGTATATAGACAATGGTTCTGGTATTAGTAAATGGTATTTTGATATGCCCTGTATATAGGGAATACAGGAGGAACGATTGAACGATAACCTTAGAGGTTTTACAAGGAGAAAGGTAATATTCAAAATTTTCAAGAATAGAAATGTTGATAAAGGAAATATGACGTAATTATAATGTTGCCAAGTGGGGCACGTGTTAAACCACGAGAAAGTATGGATCGAACCAGTAATGGTCGAAATTGTTCAGGGCAATTAGGACTTAAGATAAAAAAAAAATGTTCTAAGTATGATTGAGAGTCAGTCTTGACAGTGATTAGCCTCTAAAGACTGAGGCAATAACTTATGGAAAAATGGTGATATTTTTTTCCCATCTGATTTTAAGGAAAACATCTTCACTCAAGCAGTGATCGGAAATAAGGTAGAAAATTTATTTGGAGGTGGTTAAAATGACATTGACTGTAAGGAAATTTTACTATCAGGAAAGGCCAAAGAGGTGGCCGACACTTTAAAGGTAAGAGGATAATTATAGGCGCTTGTGCCAAAAGAATACAGTGATGATGGTTAAAACTGTGAAGGTTGTATTATGGTTTGGAAGATTGACATTCCTTCTGATGACTGTGCAATACCCAGCCGTAATAGTAGTTGGTAAAGGTTTAATTCGTGTAATCGCCATGAGCGGGCTATCTATCTTAGAAGGTACTATCTTGAGAATGAGCCTGGACCATGTTTCAAAAGGACTAAACGAACCTTTGAGATCAGGAGTGTTCTTCATGAATCAGAAATGGTGATTATGTTACCTCCTTAGAAGGATTTGATACGAGATGTATGGACTCCGTATGGTTAGCTATTAAGACTTCATGGAAAATGAATGAGTACAGTAGGTCAGTGGTGGACCATAGTAAGGTAGCAATGATTCTGCGAGTAATGAGCTGTTTACAACCGTGAGAGTTGTATTGAATGGGTGTTGAGATTGAGTACCACTAATCGGGTCGTGGTAGTGTATAAGTTATCATTGATAGACTAATTAAGTAGAGTATCCACCTAGTGAATTATTATTCTTTCTTATCAATAGAGGGTCGTATTATTATACGAGGAAGGTTGCGGTGCAAGCATAGAATTCAAGTAACGATGATGTATAGAATGAGATCCCAGATTCGATTTTCGATGTCGAGGGAGTTTCAAAGGTGATTATGTATAAGCTCGAGGAAGAGTGTGGGTCCATAGAATGATGGACGGGATAGCGAAAATATTTAAGCATGCAAAATGCGAGGCTATAATGCTCGATGCTGATATAAATACGTATATGTTTTGTTCTCCTATGACAAACCTCTATAGTTCAGAGGTAGATTCCAAGCCAGATATTTTGTGGCAGTATATATTTTTTTTTTCATATATACAATTCTCTTCAGTTCGTTCTTTTCTCTTCTTTTCATTTCATGTAAGCTGAGAAGAACAACCCTTCCAGAAGGGGATGTATTGCCGAATGACTATCTATCTTTGTGATAGAAGCCTAGTAGGATACCACATGTTGTTTAATTGCTTGTCAAGTACTAAAGGCTGGCCACCTTCTGTACTAACTATGCAATAGGACAAGTGTTCGTGATCATAGTGATCTCTCAACAAATTCCTTTACTTCTATTTGATTGATCAAATTCCGGAAAATAGAAACAACTGAAAAAGGAGTAACAAAGTGGTGGTAGTATGCGGAATGGGAACACATTCGTGATACTAAGGTTGACGTGGTTATTAAAAGGTTATAGAACGCTAACGAGCAAAAGTATAACCAGTATAATATTAGGAACGGAAGGTGATAGCGATTACGAACCGGAAAAGAATGGGTATTGAGAAGCAAAAGCTTTAATGTTAAAAGCTATAATGAGATTCTGTGCAATAGACTTGAAAGAAATTAGAATGATCACTTAACACGGATTGAGTTTTCTTACGACAATAGATCATATGTCAGTATTGAGATATCGCCTTATGAAATCCTTGAGGGAAGACAATGTCGACCTCCCTTATGTTAGGATGAAGTTGTAGAGCGCAAGATGCTCGGACCCGCAGTAGTCCAAAGGACCAAGGGTATGATAGATCTAATCAGAGGACGGCTGGTAGTAGCCCAAGATGGACATGATAAGTATGTTGATTTGACACGAAAGGATAAAGAGTATGAAATAGGGGACCTATAATGTTATAGGTATCCCTTGGAAAGGATTGATGAGGTTCGGAAAGAAAGGAAAGCTAAGTCTATAATTTGTTGGACCCTTGGATATATTAAGACGTTTGGGAAGTTAGCATATGAGCTAGCCCTAACCCAGAACATGTAGCAGGTCGTAACGTGTTTCACGTATCAATGTTAAGGAAGTGTAATTCAGATGCCAGATAAATAGAGGCATATGAGCGCATAGATATGCAACCCGACGTAACCTATATGGAGCAACCAGGAAGGGTTATAGAGTGAAAAGGAACAAGTGCTTAGGAGAAGGATTATCAAACTAGGCAGAGTTTGGTGGTAGAACCACAATGTGGGAAAATTGACTCGAGAGTTAGAAAGTGCAATGCTAAGAGAGTATCCCTATTTATTTTTAATTTGATTCCGGGACGGAATCCTTTTAAGGAGGGGAGACTGTAATAACCCCAATTTTTGGAAATTTTTGAAACCCTTATGAATAGTGTTTTTGCTGAATGAGAAAACTTTTCATGCCACGCTATGTAGGGGTTCTGTTATTGATCTTATGGGATATTATTAGTACTCTATGTGGTATATAAGTGTATGTAAAGATCGTCAGAATCCAATTCCGAACACTTTGATTTTTCCCGGAAATCCACAATATACGGAGAGAATTGAGTATAAGGTAACAGGATAAAAAGGATTTAAATTAAAGGATTATAAGAGAGGATCATAAAAGGAATACAATGTATTGAGAAAGGTTAAGGGAACCTAAGTAATAAGATCCCGGGTATGATCCTTCAAACGATAAATGAAAGCGAAAGTTAAGCGAACCGTATAACAGATCAGCGGTCATTAGGCAAACGATTAGGAAGTTAATCAAAGGGATTAATGGGAATGATGTCATCCAACCAATAGAAAGAAGACAAGGAAGGAAGGATGACATCATGAGGATGAGGTAAGCATGACATGGGAAGGAAGGAGGTGTGGTTGAATAAGAACCACACAAATTCAAGGGCAAGGTAGTAATTTGCTAAATCAAATACAAATCAAGTCAACCAAGCCAAGTAAAAATCATTTCCATCAAAAAATCAAAACAACCAAGGCATGAGTTCATCTTGCTCACGGCTTTTTAGCATTTTCAAGGCATAGATTTTTCAAAATCAAAGATCAAAGCTTCCTAAATTGGTAAGAAAATTCCCTAATCATCTTCATGCTTAGTTATGGCTATATCATGAGTTTAAGCCATTAATTCTTTCTCTAACTTCTTCATTTAATCAATGAAGAAGACAATGAATAGTGTTTTCAAGATTTTTAACTTGAAGTTTGTCTTGTTTTCTTGAAGATCCAAGCTTTCTTAAAACTTCTCCAAGCTTCTTAAGGCTTCCTAGCTCCACCCACCACTTCAAGGAAGGTATACCATTTCCAAACCCTAGGTTCATATATATTATAAGGTGATTTTGATGAGTAGGATGTTATTGTAGCTTGTTGTTATGATTTAGAGTTTGAGATTTGGTATGGTAGTGAAATGGAATGGTAATTGTTGTGGTTTTGATTTAAAAGAACTTAAGCATGATTAAAGTTAAGTTTAAGCATAAGTATAAATGATTAAATTGGATTGGTTGGGGTTGTTATGATGTGATAAGGATGGATGTTGGTTGTATGTTGGATTTGAGGTTGATTTGGGTTGATTGTGGATGGTTTAAAAATTGGAAATCGCGTAAACATAGCCGTCGTAACGTCCGATTTTCTTTGAACTGTTTTTGTGCATAACATTAGGACCCGAGAACCCCCTGCTAGTTTATGACCACTGCCATGTTTAGATAGCTCATGTTACGAGCTTCGTTTTGATATGTAGTTCGTTCGATTCCGATGCACGGTTTAGGAGAAACGACCGTTTCAAGTAACGGCGTTTCGCGAACGAAACTTTTCCCCTCGCCTTACTTTGAAACATAGGTTAAAGACCAAAAAGGGTTAATTAATGTATGAAATATTTATGGTAAGTGTGTTAGGCAGTTGGTAAGACACTCGCGAAGGAATCGCTTTAAAACTCGTAAAGGTTAAATTATTAAAAATGGTGGAGCCGAGGGTACCCGAGTGACTTAAGCGAATCAGTGAGCGCAAAACAAGCGTTAGAGTCTAAGTTAGTTAAAGTATAGATTTACAAGTGACTTTGGTTTAATTCCAACTTACTTGTTGTTTATAGGTTACCAGACTCGTCCCGAGCCATTCGTAACCCCAGTCGCTCAGGCAAGTATTCTATCCGTTATACTGTTGTTGTGATGAATACACTTGTATATGCATTATCTTGCGATAGATGCATGTTGGTTATTTAGCAAATTCTTGCGATATATTGTAGCATGTGATATGGTATATATGCATGCTTGTTTCATATTCTTGAAATATATATCTGTTGGTTCAGTTGATAATACCTATGCTAGAGGATAGCGGTAACTTGCATATACCCTTAGTATAGGGACCCAAAGGGTGAAAATATTTTCTAAAACCGGGAGTCGAGGATCCCGAGTAGATTTTGTATATATATGGATATGGATATATATATATATATATTTATATATATATACATATATATGGTCATAGTTTTCAAAACTATTAATCGAATAAGGTTTATTCGATAACTTTAAACTTTATTTATTATTGAATATTATTTCGAATATTATTCGAAGGCGTATGACTCCTTTTATTATTTATTGAATATTATTTGAATATTCATTCGAGGGCTTATGACTCTTTTATTTTATTTATTGAATATTATTTGAATATTCATTTGAGGATGTATGACTCCTTTATTTTATTTAATGAATATTATTTATAATATTCATTCGAGGTATTATGACTCAGCTTATTTTATTTATTGAATATTATTTGAATATTCATTTGAGGATCTATGACTCCGATTATTTGCTGAAATATATTCTTTATTTTATTAAAGAATAAGATGTCAATAATCAAACTTATTTTCGATTATTCAAATAAAGATAATACTTTCATATAAGTATAGCTTTGGTTAATTAAAACTCGTTTCAAGTATAAATTCTAATACTTATACTTCAATTATTTTTATAAAGACTATTCTTTATGGGAATATTATTTAATTAATAATATTCAGATATTTTCTAATATTCTGGGGACTGATTTACTTCATTAAATCAGCCTTACTCCAAACATTCTTTAAAGTGTTTTCGAGTCTTCAAAATGATTTTTAAAAGTCAGAGCGGATCCCAAAACTCATTTTTATATTTAAGATCTTCCTTTTTAAAGGGGATTTAAATACTCGCTCAAAACCTGGGGAATCCGGCTCTGTGGTGTATTTAATATTCGCAACGAGGTTGCAGATTTGGTAAATGAATTGATTACTTGCCCAACGTTCGGGAAGTAAGCCCATCTCATTGAGTCGGCATAAGCGACAGGCCGGGGTACGGTCTATTATTGTGTAAGTGGCTGGGTGGCAGTCCATCACGCGTGAGGGGCCGGGGTACGGTCTAGCACGAGGTCCTAATGCGACCAGGGTGATGACCGGTGAGGAATTCATCCATCTACAGTAGAAAAGGTTACTTATTGGTATCTTTGCCTGATCAGCGAGATATCGGGTTTATGCCAAAATTCTTTTCCTTTCCAAAATTCATTGGATGTTTCAAACTCTGTTCATACTTTACATAACAGAGGTTCCAGTAAATGTTTAAAGGGATATATATATGTGGATATATATATATATCGGGGCTAAATAAAGTATCTCATAACTTTTTCATTCAATAATATTTCAAAGATTGAATCTATTCAAGTCTTATCTTGTGGTCTCATCAGTGGGATGAACTTTTGAAATTGATTATAACTTGAACGGTGGTAGTTCAAGTAGTATTTGGGAATGATATAAGTGTAGTGAAGTATTTGGTAACTTCATCTTTTAAACTTATATCTAATTAATAATTGTCTTATGAATGACAAAGATTTTCAGAAAAACGTTGAGACAAGGTTAGATATATGAGATCACCTTGCAACGATATTTTTATACAGTTGTACAATGGGACTTTGTGTATATTATGCATGGAAGAGGACTTCCATTACTTTGAAAAGTATATATGTATATATACTGAATATTTTGCGACTTCATCGCATTAAGATATCAAACTTGGTTCATTTCTTTTGACCAAGATTTTCATGAGTATTATGAGTAGACTCATATACTATTAATCATTATACATATTATTTTGGTGGGCTTGCTGCTCACCCTTGCTTTCTTCTTTCATCACACAACATTAGATAGATAAGATGAACAGGACCAAGCTCCCAATTCGCGATCGGATAGGAAGCGTTTCGCAGCTTCCTATAGGCATTGAAGTCACTGTAGCTGAGGTAGGGAACTACCAATAGACTAGGCTTCAACTTTTGATGTACCAGATTTATGTATATTTATGAATTGTAATAATGGCAATGAAATGTAAATTTATTCAGAACCTTTTTAAGGTGTATTGACATATAATTGTGGAATAAAACGACTTGTGATTATTTTTGGATGTTCATCTCTGAGACTATAACGTGTGGTGTGTGTGTTTATTGTGGGGTCACAGTACAGAGTAGTTGAGAAATTATTAAGATTGGGTGTTAATAAGGGAAATGGAACTCGTGACAACCCGGATCCCCGACCCCGGATCTGGGGGTGTTACAAAAGTTGTTGCCTAGGGGCATATTGTGGTTGCTGAAAACCAGGAGGGTTAAACTGCTTTGCTGTGTACGGTTGATAAGATTGTTACACCGCATTCTGATTGTTACTCCAACTGAAGTTAGAATAATTGCGATTATTTGGATGATAAGTGGTTGGAGCTTGTTGTTGTGATCTCTGAAAGTTGCTCACAAATTGAGCCGATTCGCTAAAAATAGCACACTGCTCTGTTTCATGCGCCCCCGCACAAAGCTCACAAACACTAGTGATTTTATTAACTCCATAATTCACCAAAGAGTCTAATTTCATCGTCAAATCTTGAAGTTGAGTAGCTATAGCAGTAGCTGTATCCACTTCCAGAATTCCTGCAACCGTGCCTTGCAATATTCTTTGCGTAAGATTCTGGTATTCATTAGCTTCCATGAGCTCAATCAACTCATAAGCTTCATTATAGCTTTTGGCCCACAAGGCTCCACCAGATGCTGCATCGAGCATGGGTCTATAAGTAACACCCAAACCATTGTAGAAACAGTTTATAATCATCCATTCAGGCATGCCATGGTGTGGGCACTTCCTTAGCATCTCCTTATATCGATCTCAAGCCTCACACAAAGATTCTCCAGTTTTCTGTGCAAACTGAGTAAGAGCATTCCTGATTGCAGCATTCTTCGCCATATGAAAGAATTTAGTGAGAAACTTTTAAGCAAGATCCTCCAATGTGGTGATAGACCCTGGTGGTAGAGAATATAACCAGCACTTTGCTTTATCCCTCAGAGAGAATGGGAAGAGTCGCAGCTTGATAGCATTTTCAGTCACCACATTGAACTTGAAAGTGTCGCAGATCTCAATGAAATCCCTAATGTGCATGTTGGGGTCTTCTATAGGAGAACCCCCAAACTAACTGAGTTCTGTATCATCTAAATCATGCTCGACTTGATCTCAAAAGTGTTAGCCAAGATGGCTGATCTGATGATGCTCGATTGAATATCATTGCTCTTAGGCTGAGAATAGTCCATCAGAGCCTTAGGATTTTCTGCTCGATCTCCCGTCACTACTAAAGCTGGTTCCTCGACTTTCTCTTCTTCTTCTACTTTCTCTTAGTCCTCAAAAACTTCCCTTCTAATCACTACAGCTTCTTTCTCGGCTTGAGCCAGAGTTCTCTTATGAGCCCGTGAACGCGTATGCATACACGTTCTCTAGAGTACCTGAAACACGACAATGAAAAGAGTAAGTAAGTAACAATTTCCGAGTCAATGAACTTTAACGATCACTGATGACAAACACATAAACTAAAAGTTAACACTGCAGTCCTCGGCAACGGCGCCAAAAACTTGTTAGTCGCTAAACATGCTCTAAAATTCACGCAAATATACGCATTCGCAAGTAATATAGAATTATTTCTAGTTTGTTCCCACAGGGACAGGCTTGGATTAACTTGTGATTTATGCACTTATGCAACAATGATATGGCTATTATTCAATGCTATGACGAATAACAAACTGTGTTACAACCGGTATTTTCGTGTAATATATTTTATGGATTTGGTATAATATTAAAGCCGAATGAAATATATTCAATGATTATACGCTTGTGTGAGTGAAAATTTCTGGATTATAAATTTGCTTTATGTAGTATATGATTTTTCAAAGCAAGAGTTTATTTAAATTCTTTATTTTTGATTTATAAGGAATATTCTAAGCCTTGGAAAAATTTTCTTTTAAAAGGGATTTTGTTCACAAATTTTGAAAATAATTTTAAAAAGTCTCTAAAAATCCAATTATTTTATGGTATAAATTTTATAATTTTGAACTTGTATTTTATTTTATAAAAATAAATCTTTACAAATTTTATTTATTATAATTTGCAAATTACATAGCTATCCTTGCATGCAAATACTCTTCCATTTAACTAAGGGGCAAGGAAGACATTTCCAACCCCTCTCACTTTCATTCTACTAACCAAGTTACCACTTTGTCCTTGCATGCAAATCTACCTAACTTTAGCTAGAAGGATACTTGTGTCATTTCTTAAATCCACTCACTTGGGGTCAAATCAAAAGCATAAAAACCAAACAAATATGATTACCACTTCATTTTTCACTCCACCATTCCACACCTCCCTCCTTCTTTTTCCCCTCCTCTCGGCTCTCCCCTCTCACTCTCGGCTAAAAGCCGAAACCCCCTCCCCATTTTTTTTCTTCAATCCTCAACCAAGCTTCCACTCTTTACACAAGTAAATGTTACTTCACATACCATGATCACTCATATTTCAAAGAGTTTTGAATAGAAAGTTTAAGTTTTGAAGTTGCATGTTAAGGTTCTAGTTGGAACTCAAAGTACAACCTTGATTCTTGTGAGTTTAGGGTTGTTTTTGAGAGGACTACAAGGATTGGATAAGTGCCAAGTCTTGAGAGTGAAACTCTTGATGATTAAATGGCCATTCCCATCCATTTCATTCGGCCATGATCATATGGGAGCCGAATGAATGGTCCTTAAGACTATTCTTGTTGCTTAACTCAATTTTTGCATGTTTATGTGATAATAACTTGAATTTTATGGTGAAAATTGGATAAAACTCTTTGCATGCTAAGTGATCATCTAGGTATATCTTATGCTAGGTTTGCATGTCAATTTTATGATAGAATATGTAACACCCCCAGATCCGGGGTCGGGGATCCGGGTCATCACGACCTTCCTTTCCACAATATCACTTCACTTAATTAATAAAAATAACCTTATGCTGTGACCCCACACTAACACACACCACAACCCGTTATAGTCTCAGAGATGAAATTGAAATAAGTACAAGTCTTTGAATCCACAATTTAAAAGTTATTACAACCCAAAATGATTACTTGATAAATTTACAGTTAATTGCCATTATCTGCCACAAGTTATAATTATACATAATTGATTCTCAAGAGTAGATGGTCTGATCTACAATAGATCTACCTCTGCAGCTATAGCAGCTACAACATCATCGGGAAGACGCGGGACGCTTCCCACGCGCTTGCGCTGGGTCTGCTGGAGTCTGGCCATCTTTCCTAACTGTTGTTGTGTGATGAAGAAATAAAGCAAGAGTGAGCCTTACAGCTCGCAAGATAGTATAAAGTGATAACAATAATATAAGTATCTAAATGAATACTTACTAGAATCTTTTATCAAGTGTAAGATAATTACTTACTGGATATAAGTAAAAACAAGGGATGAAGTTACCAAATACTTCACTACACTTATATCATTTATAAAGCTACTTGAACTACCACTGTTCAAAGTATAATGAGCTTTTACCAGTTCATCACATAGATGAGACTACAGACAAGATTTGAATAGATTAAACCTTTGAAATATTATTAAAGGAAATGAAGTTATGATATACTTCATTAAGTTCTGATATATATATATATATCCACATATACATCTTCTTTATACATTTCCTGAAAACCTCTGTCATGTAAAGTATGAACAGAGTTTGAAACATCCAATAAATTTTGGGAAAGGAAAAGAATTTTGGCATAAACCAGGTATCTCGCTGATCAGGCAAAGATACCAATAAGTAACCTTTTCTACTAGTAGATGGACGAATTCCCCACTGGTCATCTCCCTGGTCGTAATAGGACCTTATGCTGGACTGCCACTCAGCCACTTATGCATTTGATGGACTCCCACTGAGCCACTTACACTATCATGGATGCCCACTGAGCCCATGTTGCTTATACCGACTCAATAGATGGACTTACTTCCCGAACGTTGGGTAAGTAATCAATTCATTTACCAAAACTGCAACCTTGTTGCGAATATAAAATACACCACAGAGCCGGATCCCTCAGGTTTTGAGCGAGTATTTAAATCCCCTTAAAAAGGAAGATCTTAAATATAAAATGAGTTTTGGGATCCGCTCTAACTTTTAAAAATCATTTTGAAGACTCGAAAACACTTTAAAGAGTGTTTGGAGTAAAGCTGATTTAATGAAGTAAATCAGTCCATAGTATATTTAGAAAATGTCTGAATATTATTATTTAAATAATATTTCCATAAAGAATAATCTTTATAAAAATAATTGAAGTAGAAGTATTAAAACTTATACTTGAAACGAGTATTAAATAACCAAAGATATACTTATACGAAAGTACTATCTTTATTTGAATAATCAAAAATAAGTTTGATTATCGACACCTTATTCTTTAATACAATAAAGAATATTAATAAGTAATAAGCGGAGCCATAATACCTCGAATGAATATTATAAATAATATTCATAAAATAAAGGAGTCATACATCCTCAAATGAATATCCAAGTAATATCCAATAATAATATAAAAGAGTCATAAGCCCTCGAATAATATTCGAAATAATATTCAATAAATAATATAAAGAGTCATAAGCCCTCGAATGAATATTCAAATAGTATTCATAAAATAAAATAAAGTTATCGAATAAACCTTATTCGATTAATAGTTTTGAAAACTATGACCATATATATATATAAATATATATATATATACGGAATCTACTCGGGATCCTCGACTCCCGGGTTTAGAAAATATTTTCACCTTTGGGTCCCTATACTAAGGGTATATGCAAATTACCGCTATCCTCTAGCATAGGTATTATCAACAATTATATATGGAAAGAATACAAAACAGGCATGCATATATATATACCATAGCAGCATGCTTCAATATATAACAACATTTGCTAATTAACCAACATGCATCTATCGCAAGATAATGCATATACACATATACATCACAACAACAGTATAACGGGTAGAAAAACTTGCCTGAGCGACTTGGGGTGATAAAAGGCTCGGGACGAGTTTGGTAACCTATAAACAACAAGTAAGTTGGAATTAAACCAAAGTTACTTGTAAATCTATACTTTAACTAACTTAGACTCTAACGCTTATTTTGCGCTTACTGATTCACTTAAGTCACTCGAGTACCCTCGGCTCCACCATTTTTAATAATTTAACCTTTACGAGTTTTAAGTCGATTCCTTCGCGAGTGTCTTACCAACTGCCTAACACACTTACCATAAATGTTTCATACCTTAATTAACCCTTTTTAGTCTTTAACCTATGTTTCAAAGTAAGGCGAGGGGAAAAGTTTCGTTCGCGAAACGCCGTTACTTGAAACGGTCGTTTCTCCTAAACCGTGCATCGGAATCGAACGAACTACATATCAAAACGAAGCTCGCAACACGAACTATCTAAACATGGCAATGGTCATAATATAGAAGGGGGTTCTCGGGTCCTAATGTTATGCACAAAAACAGTCTAAAGAAAATCGGACGTTACGACGGCTATGTTTACGCGATTTCCCAATTTAAAACCATTCAAAACCAACCCAATTCAACCTCAATCCAACATACAACCAACATCCATCCTTATCACATCATAACAACCCCAACCAATTCAATTTTAACATTCATACTTATGCCTAAGCTTGAATTTAACTATACTACATTCTTTTAACCAAAACAACAAGATTTACCAATCCGATTCAATACCATTTCAATCCCAAACTCTAAATCACAAACATCAAGCTACAATATCACCCTACTAATCAAAATCATCTTATAATACATAGGAATCTAAGGTTTGGAGATGATATACCTTCCTTGAAGTGGTGGGAGGAGCTAGGAAGCCTTAAGAAGCTTTGAGAAGTCTTAGGAATGCTTGGATTTTTAAGGAAAACAAGAAAAATTTCAAGTTAAAAACTTGAAAACACTATTCATTGTCTTCTTCTTTGATTAAATGAAGAAGATTAAGAAGGAATTGATGGCTTAAATTCATGATATAGCCCTAACTAAGCATAAAGATGATTAGGGAATTATCTTACCAATTTAGGAGGCTTGGATCTTTGATTTTGAAATTCCTTGCCTTTAAAATGTTAAAAAGCCGAGAGCATGAAGAACAATGCCTTGGTTTCTTTTTTTTTGATTTTGATGAAAGTGATTTGCTTGGCTTGGTTGATTGGTTTTGTGTTTGATTTAGTTAATTACCTTGTTGCCCTTGATTTTGTGTGGTTAAAAAGCCACCACATCTCCTTCATTCCCATGTCATGCCCATGTCATGTGGTGATGTCATCCTTCCCTCCTTGTCCACTTCTCATTGGTTGGGTGACATCACTCTCTCTAATCCCTTTGATTAACTTCCTAATTGTTTGCCTAATGACCGCTGATCTGTTATACGGTTCGCTTAACTTTCGTTTTCGTTTATCGTTTGAAGGATCATACCCGGGATCTTATTACTTAGGTTCTCTTAACCTTTCTCAATACATTATATTCCTTTTTATGATCCTCTATTATAATCCTTTAATTTAAATCCTTTTTATCCTGTTACCTTATACTCAATTCTCTCCGTATCTAGTGGATTTCTGGGAAAAACCAAAGTGTTCGGAATTGGATTCTGACGATCTTTACATATACTCATATACCGTATAGAGTACTAATAAAATCTCATAATATCCATAATAGAACCCCTACATAGTGTGGCATGAAAAGTTTTCTCATTCAGCTAAAACACTATTCACAAGGGTTACAAAAAGTTGAAAATTTTGGGGGTTATTACAGAATATAAGTAGAAAATGTGTTGTTTTGGTTTGCAAAACCCGAGGACATGCATGCATGTGGATTTCTCTTAGAATGTTGTAAGATTTTGATCATTTGGAAAGATTTTGTTAGAAAGCCTTAATTTCAGTAGGAATAATGTGTTAATATTGATTTATGCTTCTTGTTGCATGGTAAAAATTCGTGGTTATCTTTTATAAAAATGCATATCTTGTTGTTTCAAAAGCATGAAGATTTGTGATTTGTGAAGTGTAGTTTCTTTTGTTTAGCCATAATTATACCTTAGGTAAGGATGATCTCACCCAAAGTTATTTTGAGAATAAGGGAGTTAGTTCAGTAGATTACCATGTATAAGTCTTGGTTTAAGTATTGAGTTGTTGTTAGTTGAGTTTGTCAAGTCAAAAACCTTGGAAAATGAGAGTTATAGTTTCTGCAGAAAATCAGTTTAGTACCCTGAGGTTTAGAGTGAGTTTTGACCATGTCATTGATGTGCACTTTGAGGCCCAAGCTACCAGAAGTTAGTATTGGGAGTATATAAAAGGTTTTAGGAGTTGGTTGGAGGTTTGTATGTCATTTGGTTAGGTGCACAAGTAGAATAACAAAATCTGTCCAGCAGGGGACAGTTTTGTTGTAACTTAGAAATAGGAAGATTTGACCATGTCAAGGGTAGGCCCTCATTAGGCCCTATTGGGCCTTAGTTAGAGGGAGTGTCAGAGAAGTTTTTCCAACCATAGTTCATAGGATATGAGTTAGAACCATGTGTCACAAGTTAATTCAAGTCAGGGCGTTTTCTGCCCAGAAAAACAGGGGAACCTTGGACTTTTAGCTTAGGCCCAAGAAGGCCCAAGCCAGGCCCTTGAGCCACATCAAGTTTGTGAGATGCCCTTAGGTCAGGAGAGTCTTGTGTAAAAGTTTTGAAGGAAAACTTGTAGTTTAAGAGTGTCTAATGCACTCAAGAAACTATAGTTGTCATTCTGAAATTTGCACCAGTGAGCACTTTCACTTATCACATAGTTTTAGAACACTTAGAAGTGAGTATTAGGTCGACCACCATAGTTGTAAGATAGTATAAGGTCAGTAGAGCAAAAGGCACAAGTGAGGGTCAATAGGTTTTGGATAATTTAGGAAAGGCACATCGAGTTAGGAAGCCAAAATTAGAAGACCTTGTCTAGTTTAGCGACCAAGTGACTTAAGTTGTGAGTCGAGATCATCCAAGCCTAGTGTCGCATTCTGGTGTATATGGTGTTATTTGGTATTAATATATGATATGAGAATATGTGGCTATGTGTGTACTTTTTTAATTTAAAGGTGAATATAAAATTAAGTGCATATAGGCCTAAGTGACATCCGTGTTTAATTTCGGGTTGTAAATAGGTTAAGATGGTAAGAATATATTATAATGAGGATTATTATTTATGTAGGATCTCGAGACGAGGGAAAACTTGCCATAAAGGTCGAGTGAAGCTCCAGTTGTTGCTCCTACCAGTCAGACCAGACCAGCCTTTCTCAAGGCAAGTGATTCAACTTGACCTTCGTATTTACTATAAACAGTTCATATATATCGATGTCATTATCCTGAGTCATTTTGATATGTTTAAATCAAGAGTATCTTTCGTTTATCTTTGAATTATATAAAAATGCCATGAACCCTCGAGTATGTATTGCAAGTAGTTCAAAAGTCTTTTCATGATAGTTAAATGCCACGATAAAATGAAGAGTTGTTATATTACTTGATTGATCCTCTTGATTAACATGCTGATGATTCCTAAGTATTGATATCTCATCCTGATACTGAACCCCTATAGAACCTTACCTTGAACCCTGAAATTCAGATACTTATCAAAGTGATTCCTCATTGATTGATACCCCTCTTTCTTATTCTAAAGCTTGACAATTCTGATATATCCTGAGCTAAAAATCATTTCTTCATACCTTAACACCCTTAGTATTCATGAAGCTTACCTCCTTGATGATCCAGCACTTGAACCTTGACGAGAAACCATTGCTTTAAGCCCAGTTTGGCAAACCCCTTCATATTATCCATTAGTCCCACCAAATTTTCCTGTCCAAGTTCTGACATATGAAAACCTTTTGGTTACCCTAATAGAGTAAAGTTTTGTGAATCATGGCCCTGAGATTTAGTACCATATTTCCCGTGTTTCGAGTTGATCTATAATCCCTTAATAAAAATGTTTACTATTAAAAGAGATTTTGTTATAATTCGGCATCAGTTTTTGAAATAAATAAAATGTGGGTTTTCAGTCCCAAAGGGGGATAAATGTTTTCCTTGAATAGTGGATCTGGACTGAGACGCGAGTCCTTTCCACACTTATATTAGGCTTAAAAGTTGCCTAGGGATTCCCGTTAATGTTTTAGAACCCAGCGAGGTTCGGGATTACTTCGCGGCTGATCACCGGCTGTAATCCGTAGCGTCATAAAATGATTTTGATTAAGACATGATTTTAAAATTGTTTTGATACAAGCAAAATGATGCCATCTCACATAAGTTTTATCTCTCGTTATCATTGGTTATGTCTTTCCATTGTCATTCTTAAAGGTATATCTCGATTTATGTTTTGTGTCGTACTGTTAGCACTTGTTGAGCATTTGGCTCACTTCTTGCTTTACCCTGATATTACAGCTAGCAGCTATGGTTAGATTCAAGCAGACTGCCCGTAAGACCTGTGATGCTGATGCTTATGTTCGAGCTCAGGTAGAATAAGTAATAATAGTTTATGTGAGGACTCGGTAATTGTAATCAGATGTAATAGTTGGTAGTGTTGGGCTGTTCCAAACCCTAAACTGTAAGATCTTGGAGTTGGTTGTGTATTCTTTCCTTAAAATGTTGTAATAGCTATATTTATTTTGCTGTTTAAGTTGGGGGTGTGACAGGGTTTTGTATCAGAGCTTCGGTTTAGAGTCCCTGGACAGCCCAAATAGGTTATAGGATATGTGTGTAGGTTATTGATAATATGCGAGAGAGTAGGTTAAGTAAAGTATTATTATACTCCTTTTATTGGTTGTCAGCAAAGGGCGCATTCCTCGTCATCCTCTGGGTCGGATGACACTATTGCTTTCACAGTGTATGCTGAGTTGAGGCGCGAGTTTGACATGCTTCAGGGCAAGTACGACCGGCTGATAGACCGAATGAAGAACGTGTATCCGGACAGCCGAAACTACGAAGGGAAGCCCAAGGAGCAGATGACTGCGAGACTTGAGACCTTGGTTCAGTACGTCAACACTAAGCTTGAGGAGATGCCAGCGCACCGGGACCGTACCAGCCAGTATGTCATTCAGATGGTGGCGGATGAGCTCTGGAGCATTGTGAAGACGCTTCGAGAGGAAAAGACTACCAAGCCCCGTTCAGATGGAGTGGAGCCTTAGTTCTTTCCATTTACCTTTCATGTTGTTGTACTGTCAGACTCTGTGGAATCCCCAGTTGTTTCCGTTGTTCCTTTAAATAAGCCTATTATTCCTAGAATCAGACTATGTCCCAATCCTATGTACTGTGAGCTTTACAATTTCAATAATTATGTTCTATTGTTCCATTTGCTCTTAACTGTTATTTTACGTTTTTTATATATATATGCATCACCATATCTGCTTAATTTGGAAACTTGACCCCATATGTAAATAAGAATGCCATGCGATACCCTCGACTCATTTTATCATTCATATCTGTTTTGACATAACTCTTATTTCAGGACCATGCCTCCCAAAAAGAAGAACCCAACAACCACATCCACCACAGACCCAAACATTCTTCGATTACTGGAAACCTTGCAACAATAGACCAATGCTATAGCTCAACAACAACTAACTCTTCAACAACGAATTGAAAACCAAGATAACTGTGAGCCACACCAACCACCTGAACCACCAGTACCACCTAGACAAATTGTCACTTTCAAGGCTTTTCAGAATGTGAATCCACCTGTATTTCATGATACCACTGATCCAGTGATAGCTAACACATGGATCAAGGAGATGGAAAGGGCTTTTGAGTTGGTACAGTTAGGAGACGATCAGAAGACGCCGTATGCCACTTACTTCTTGAAGGGAGAAGTCATCTATTGGTGAGAATCAGTAAAAGCTATGGAAGTCACTCAGCAGGTTTCTTGGGAGAGATTTAAGAAGTTATTTCTGGACAAGTATTACCCTAAGTACATGCAGAATCAGATGGAGCTAAAATTTCTTGAGTTGAAGCAAGGGAACATGACTGTATTGGAGTATAAGAAGAAGTTCACTGAGTTGTCAAGGTTTGTGACAAAGTATACCAGCACTGAGGAGGAAAAAGCAAAGAAATTTCAATAAGGATTGGAGCCTTGGATCAGAGAAAGGGTGGCTATGTTTGAGCTTAAAACTTATATGGGAGTAGTACAGAAAGCTGCTCTGATTGAGAATAATGGGATGCAGTCAAGGAAAGAGAGGGATAACAAGAAGAGGAAGGTTCCATTTTATGGAGAAAAGTCTGAAGCCGAAAGTTCACAAGATCGGAATGTAAAAAGGATGGGTTTCCAGAAGGGCGGAAATTTTCAAAAGAAAGGAAATTTGGGTAAAAGGCAAGAATCGAAGGGGAACAATCAGGCAAGCCAAGGGCAAGTTGGAGAAAACAGGTTCCAGAGGCCAGAATGCAAGCATTGCGGAAGAAGGCACCCCGGAGTGTGTAATAAGCTGAGCATGACATGCTTCAGGTGCAATCAGAAGGGACATTTGGTGAATGAGTGCAAGATGCCGAAGCCAGGAGTTACGTGTTACAAGTGTGGGAAGACTGGACATATAGCTAGGAAGTGCAAGGCAACCGGACCAGTCAAAGCTCTGATGAATGTGGCAAGTACCAGTGCAAGCGTTCCAGCTGAGGTATTGGCATTACCTCCACCACCCGCACCAACCCCGCAAGCAACAGCAAGGACATTTGATTTGAGGATGAAGGATGCTGTACAGAATTCAGAGGTGATAGCAGGTACACTTTTACTCAATAATGTCAAAGCTAAAGTATTGATTGATTCGGGAGCAACAAGATCTTTCATATCAGAATCTTTTGTTGATAATCCTAAATGTGATAAAATCGTTATGAGTGAGGTAGTAAATGTGGTAATTGCGAACGAAGAGAAGATTCCTGTGAATCAATTTTGTCCAAAATGTGAGATTGATATTTCGGGGTATAAGTTTTCAGCCGACTTGATACTCTTCAAGTTGGGAGAGTTTGACATAATTTTAGGAATTGATTGGTTAGGAGAGAATAGCGCTCAGATTAATTGTAAGACCAAGAAAGTGTATTTAAAGACGAAGAGTGGAGAGAAGGTAGTATTTAAGGGGCAGAGGCAAGAGCAATTATTTCTTACAATTGTTTAGGCTAAGAAGCTACTTAGAAAAGGTTGTGAGTCGTTCCTAGCTTATGTAGTGGATTCGAAAAAAGGCAGCCCCAGTATGGAAGATATCCCTGTAGTTAACGAGTTCCCAGATGTGTTTCCCGACGAACTACCAGGCTTACCACCAGATCGACAAATCGAGTTCGAAATCAACCTTGCTCCAGGAACGGAACCAGTTTCAAAGGCCCCATATAGGATGGCACCAGCAGAAATGAAAGAGTTGGCAAGCCAGCTACAAGAATTATTGGATAAGGGAGTGATACGGCCAAGTGCGTCGCCATGGGGAGCACCTGTTCTGTTTGTAAAGAAGAAAGATGGGAGTATGCGTCTATGCATAGATTATCGGGAGTTGAATAAGGTAACGATCAAGAACCGCTACCCGCTACCAAGGATAGATGATCTTTTTGATCAGTTGAAGGGAGCAAAATGCTTTTCGAAGATTGATTTGAGATCGGGATACCATCAATTAAAGATCAAAGAAGAAGATGTTCCCAAGACCGCATTCAAGACCAGATATGGGCATTATGAATTCCTAGTAATGCCGTTTGGATTGACCAACGCTCCGGCCGCATTTATGGATCTGATGAATCGGGTATTTAAGAAGTATTTGGACAAATTTGTCGTGTTATTTATTGATGACATCCTTATTTATTCTAAACCGGAAGAAGAATATAAGCAGCACCTCTGGATAGCATTGGAGATACTCCGACAAGAGAAGTTGTATGCCAAGTTTACCAAATGTGAGTTTTGGTTAAAGGAAGTTCAATTTTTGGGGCATGTCATTGGAAATGAGGGAGTTAAAGTGGATCCGGCAAAGATTGAGGCAGTTATGAGTTGGGAGAGGCCAAAGACTCCTACGTAAGTGTGAAGTTTTCTAGGATTGGCCGGATACTATAGAAGATTCATCAAGGATTTCTCGAAGATCGCCACGCCATTGACCAAGTTAACCAGAAAGAATCAAAAGTTTAATGGAGTGCAGAATGTGAAGATAGCTTTCAAGAGTTGAAGCAGAAGTTGGTAACAGCTCCGGTGTTAGTACTTCCAGATGACCAAGGAAACTTTATAATATTCAGCGACGCTTCACATAAGGGTTTGGGTTGTGTGTTGATGCAACACAGTAAAGTGATCGCGTATGCGTCAAGAAAGTTGAAACCGCATGAGTTAAAGTACCCGACGCATGACCTGGAACTAGCCGCCATAGTGTTCGCACTCAAGATTTGGAGACACTACCTCTATGGAGAGAAGTGTGAAATCTACACGGATCACAAGAGTTTAAAGTACATTTTTACTCAGAAAGAGCTCAATATGAGGCAGAGGAGATGGCTGGAATTGATCAAGGACTATAACTGTTCGATAAATTATCATCCTGGAAAAGCAAATGTAGTGGTTGATGCTCTGAGTAGGAAGGAGAGACTGAATATGATGATAAAATCAAAAGAGTTATCTGAAGAAATCGAAAGATTGGAATTAGAACTTTGTGCTTATGGAAAAGTCGAGGAAGTTTGTCGTGCAATGACCTTTCAGCCAACACTAGTGGAAAAGATAAAGAAGTGTCAAGAAGAAGTAATGGAGAAAGAGAAGAATCAGTTATCTGGAGAGGAGATTAATACTCAAAAGGATGAGCAAGGGATACTAAGGTTTTCATCCAGAATATGGATTCCTCATGTACTTGAATTAAAGAATGAGATCTTCCATGAAGCCCACAATTCGAAATTTTCAATCCACCCGGGAAGCACCAAGATGTATCGAGACTTAAAGAAGAACTTTTGGTGGCCAAATATGAAGCGAGACGTGGCAGAATGGGTTGCGAAGTGCTATACTTGTCAGAAAGTAAAGGCAGAACATCAACGACCAAGCGGATTAATTCAGCCCCTGAAGATTCCAGAATGGAAATGGGAAAATATCGCTATGGACTTTATAGTAGGACTACCGCGAACGAAATCCGGACATGACGCAATATGGGTTATAGTTGATCGTCTTACGAAGTCGGCGCATTTCCTTCCAATAAATGAGAAGTCGTCACTGGATAAGTTGGTTCATCTGTATGTGCGCGAAATCGTACTAAGGCATGGAGTACCCGTATCAATAGTTTCAGACAGAGATCCCCGATTTAATTCGAGATTTTGGAAGCAATTTCAGGAATGTCTTGGCACGAAGTTGAATATGAGCACGGCGTACCACCCGCAGACTGATGGCCAGAGTGAAAGGACAATTCAAACAATTGAAGATATATTGCGCAGTTGTGCAATTGATTTTGCAGGAAGTTGGGACGATCATTTGCCGTTGATTGAATTCTCTTACAACAACAGCTATCATTCCAGTATCGGCATGCCACCATACGAAGCTTTGTACGGGAGAAAATGTAGATCACCAACAAATTGGGATGAAGTAGGGGAAGGAAGAATTCTCGGCTCGGAATTGGTACAACAGTTGCATGACTCGGTCAAGTTAATTCAAAAAAGGTTGTTTGCTGCTCAAGATAGACAGAGGAAGTATGCGGATCCAGCGCGTAAGGATGTTCAATTCCAAATTGGCGAAGCTGTGTTGCTGAAGGTGTCACCTAGAAAAGGGTTGATGATATTTGGCAAGAAAGGGAAGTTAGCACCTAGATACATAGGTCCTTTTGAGATTTTGAGTCAAGTGGGAAAGGTGGCCTACGAGTTGGCCTTACCACCTCAGTATCAGCATGTGCATAATGTGTTCCATGTGTCGTTGCTTAAGAAGTATAATCCTGACACTAGCCATGTGATAGAATATGAACCTGTAGAAATTCAGGCAGACCTGTCATTTGTGGAGCAACCGGTTACAATACTCGACTGGCAAGTAAAGAGTCTTAGAAATAAGTCGGTAAGGTTAGTGAAAGTGCTTTGGAGGAACCCTAAGGTCGAAGAATCGACTTGGAAGTTAGAGTCTGATATGCGTTCCCGGTATCCTCATCTATTCTCTTAGATTCTGGGGATAGAATCCCTTAAGGGGGAGAGGATGTTACAACCGGTATTTTCGTGTAATATTATTTGTGGGTTTGGTATAATATTAAAGCCGAATGAAATATATTCAATGATTGTACGCTTGTGTGAGTGAAAATTTCTGCATTATAAATTTGCTTTATGTAGTATATGAATTTTCAAAGCAAGAGTTTATTTAAATTCTTTATTTTTGATTTATAAGGAATATTCTAAGCCTTGCAAAAATTTTCTTTTAAAAGGGATTTTGTTCACAAATTTTGAAAATGATTTTAAAAAGTCTCTAAAAATCCAAGTTATTTTATGGTATAAATTTTATAATTTTTGAACTTGTATTTTATTTTATAAAAATAAATCTTTACAAATTTTATTTGTTATAATTAGCAAATTACATAGCTTTCCTTTCATGCAAATACTCTTCCATTTAACTAAGGGGCAAGGAAGACATTTCCAACCCCACTCACTTTCATTCTACTAACCAAGTTACCACTTTGTCCTTGCATGCAAATCTACCTAACTTTAGCTAGAAGGATACTTGTGTCATTTCTTAAATCCACTCACTTGGGGTCAAATCAAAAGCATAAAAACCAAACAAATATGATTACCACTTCATTTTTCACTCCACCATTCCACACCTCCCTCCTTCTTTTTCCCCTCCTCTCGGCTCTCCCCTCTCACTCTCGGCTAAAAGCCGAAACCCCCTCCCCATTTTTTTTCTTCAATCCTCAACCAAGCTTCCACTCTTTACACAAGTAAATATTACTTCCCATACCATGATCACTCATATTTCAAAGAGTTTTGAATAGAAAGTTTAAGTTTTGAAGTTGCATGTTAAGGTTCTAGTTGGAACTCAAAGTACAACCTTGATTCTTGTGAGTTTAGGGTTGTTTTTGAGAGGACTACAAGGATTGGATAAGTGCCAAGTCTTGAGAGTGAAACTCTTGATGATTAAATGGCCATTCCCATCCATTCCATTTGTCCATGACCATATGGGAGCCGAATGAATGGTCCTAAAGACTATTCTTGTTGCTTAACTCAATTTTTGCATGTTTATGTGATAATAACTTGAATTTTATGGTGAAAATTGGATAAAACTCTTTGCATGCTAAGTGATCATCTAGGTATATCTTATGCTAGGTTTGCATGTCAATTTTATGATAGAATATAAGTAGAAAATGTGTTGTTTTGGTTTGCAAAACCCGAGGACATGCATGCATGTGGATTTCTCTTAGAATGTTGTAAGATTTTGATCATTTGGAAAGATTTTGTTAGAAAGCCTTAATTTCAGTAGGAATAATGTGTTAATATTGATTTATGCTTCTTGTTGCATGGTAAAAATTCGTGGTTATCTTTTATAAAAATGCATATCTTGTTGTTTCAAAAGCATGAAGATTTGTGATTTGTGAAGTATAGTTTCTTTTGTTTAGCCATAATTGTACCTTAGGTAAGGATGATCTCACCCAAGGTTATTTTGAGAATAAGGGAGTTAGTTCAGTAGATTACCATGTATAAGTCTTGGTTTAAGTATTGAGTTGTTGTTAGTTGAGTTTGTCAAGTCAAAAACCTTGGAAAATGAGAGTTATAGTTTCTGCAGAAAATCAGTTTAGTACCCTGAGGTTTAGAGTGAGTTTTGACCATGTCATTGATGTGCACTTTGAGGCCCAAGCTACCAGAAGTTATTATTGGAAGTATATAAAAGGTTTTAGGAGTTGGTTGGAGGTTTGTATGTCATTTGGTTAGGAGCACAAGTAGAATAACAAAATCTGTCCAGCAGGGGACAGTTTTGTTGTAACTTAGAAATAGGAAGATTTGACCATGTCAAGGGTAGGCCCTCATTAGGCCCTATTGGGCCTTAGTTAGAGGGAGTGTCAGAAAAGTTTTTCCAACCATAGTTCATAGGATATGAGTTAGAACCATGCGTCACAAGGTAATTCAAGTCAGGGCGTTTTCTGCCCAGAAAAACAGGGGAACCTTGGACTTTTAGCTTAGGCCCAAGAAGGCCCAAGCCAGGTCCTTGAGCCACATCAAGTTTGTGAGATGCCCTTAGGTAAGGAGAGTCTTGTGTAAAAGTTTTGAAGGAAAACTTGTAGTTTAAGAGTGTCTAATGCACTCAAGAAACTATAGTTGTCATTCTGAAATTTGCACCAGTGAGCACTTTCACTTATCACATAATTTTAGAACACTTCGAAGTGAGTATTAGGTCCACCATCATAGTTGTAAGATAGTATAAGGTCAGTAGAGCAAAAGGCACAAGTGAGGGTCAATAGGTTTTGGATAATTTAGGAAAGGCACATCGAGTTAGGAAGCCAAAATTAGAAGACCTTGTCTAGTTTAGCGACCAAGTGACTTAAGTTGTGAGTCGAGATCATCCAAGCCTAGTGTCGCATTCTGGTGTATATGGTGTTATTTGGTATTAATATATAATATGAGAATATGTGGCTATGTGTGTACTTTTGTAATTTAAAGGTAAATATAAAATTAAGTGCGTATAGGCCTAAGTGCCATCCTTGTTTAATTTCAGGTTGTAAATAGGTTAAGATGGTAAGAATATATTATAATGAGGATTATTATTTATGTAGGATCTCGAGACGAGGGAAAACTTGCCATAAAGGTCGAGTGAAGCTCCAGTTGTTGCTCCTACCAGTCAGACTAGACCAGCCTTTCTCAAGGCAAGTGATTCAACTTGACCTTCGTATTTACTATAAACAGTTCATATATATCGATGCCATTATCCTGAGTCATTTTGATATGTTTAAATCAAGCGTATCTTTCATTTATCTTTGAATTATATAGAAATGCCATGAACCCTCGACTATGTATTGCAAGTAGTTCAAAAGTCTTTTCATGATTGTTAAATGCCATGATAAAATGAAGAGTTGTTATATTACTTGATTGATCCTCTTGATTAACATGATGATGATTCCTAAGTATTGATATCTCATCCTGATATTGAACCCCTATAGAACCTTACCTTGAACCCTGAAATTCAGATACTTATCAAAGTGATTCCTCATTGATTGATACCCCTCTTTCTTATTCGAAAGCTTGACAATTCTGATATCACCTGAGCTAAAAATCATTTCTTCATACCTTAACACCCTTAGTATTCATGAAGCTTACCTCCTTGATGATCCAGCACTTGAACCTTGACGAGAAACCGTTGCTTTGAGCCCAGTTTGGCAATACCCCTTCATATTATCCATTAGTCCCACCAAATTTTCCTGTCCAAGTTCTGACATATGAAAACCTTTTGGTTACCCTAATAGAGTAAAGTTTTGTGAATCATGGCCCTGAGATTTAGTACCATATTTCCCGTATTTCGAGTTGATCTATAATTCCTTAATAAAAATGTTTACTATTAAAAGAGATTTTGTTATAATTCGGCATCAGTTTTTGAAATAAATAAAATGTGGGTTTTCAGTCCCAAAGGGGGATAAATGTTTTCCTTGAATAGTGGATCTGGACTGAGACGCGAGTCCTTTCCACATATATATTAGGCTTAAAAGTTGCCTAGGGATTCCCGTTAATGTTTTAGAACCCAGCGAGGTTCGGGATTACTTCGCGGCTGATCACCGGTTGTAATCCGTAGCGTCATAAAATGATTTTGATTAAGACATGATTTTAAAATTGTTTTGATACAAGCAAAATGATGTCATCTCACATAAGTTTTATCTCTCGTTATCATTGGTTATGTCTTTCCATTGTCATTCTTAAAGGTATATCTCGATTTATGTTTTGTGTCGTACTGTTAGCACTTGTTGAGCATTTGGCTCACTTCTTACTTTACCCTGATATTACAGCTAGCAGCTATGGTTAGATTCAAGCAGACTGCCCGTAAGACCTGTGATGCTGATGCTTATGTTCGAGCTCAGGTAGAATAAGTAATAATAGTTTGTGTGAGGACTCGGTAATTGTAATCAGATATAATAGTTGGTAGTGTTGGGCTGTTCCAAACCCTAAACTGTAAGATCTTGGAGTTGGTTGTGTATTCTTTCCTTAAAATGTTGTAATAGCTATATTTATTTTGCTGTTTAAGTGTGGGGTGTGACAAATTGGGTTTTGATTATACTAAGATTAACTATTGAAAATTATACTAGAGCACATTAACTAAAGAGAGTAAAGAGAGTTGAATAATATATAACACAAATATGGGATTCTAACTTCATTAAGTACTTGATTCAATAGCGTTTTCATTCTGAACCTTAGCATGTAATGGTGATGACACAAATCAGATAACACGAAACTGATAAACACCAACTTTCATTGCACGAATACCATACTACCAGACATCAACAAAAGAGATAGAAGCTGAATAGACACCAATTATATTGAGACCATATATGTCTATAGAATTTGACAACATAACGGTTTAATGTACAAGTTATCTATCGTGATTACATAAGGCAAGTAAGATGGTTAAAATTACCTATGAAACATGCATAAAAATAACACATGAACCTATGCTAGCATGGCAAGTTCTAAACCCTTAAATTCACTTTCGCTTCATTAAGAATTAACACGCTATCTTATAAGTTCGCGACGCTCATAAGACGAATAAGCACAACCAATACTAGGTTATCATACAATCACCACACACTAAGGCATCGAAATAAATTAACTAAAGAAATCCATTAATAAATCCTCTAGAACCCCATGATAACGATTAGCCCATAATCGGACTCATCATCAACGTGGATTCCGATAAAAGCATAGTATAATAAATATAGTCTTTATAAAAAAATTATAAACAAAGTACGAAATCCAGAGTATTAGGTTCAACAAAACAAGAAACGAGCATCCAAGATTACAACTTAGAACAAAGAATCACAAGAATAAACTAGTTCTTCTTCGCCTTCATTGAATTGTGCTATAGGTCTTCTTATCGTCTTCTCCTTAAGATCCTGTTACGTCTCTCTCTTGAAAAATGTCTTTATTTAAGTATTTATAGCAGCCCATGTAAAGTAGAAGTCCTTCAATTAGAAGCCAAGTAGAATCAGGATTTTAACATCCCGACCCGGCGCGGGCGCGCGCTTCATCAGTGCGGGTGCGCTGTATCTCTGTAGATTGGGCGCGGGCGCGCGCTATGACAGCGCGGGCGCGCCGTGCTCCTGGAGAAAATTCTGCTTTTCTTCAATTCTTGCTGCAATGAGTTGGTTTCCTGAGCTTTATTCCTTAGACACCATCCTAACACCATATTAGCACCAAAATAATGCTAATTCAACTGAATTCCGAATTAATGCCTGAAATGCAAAAACACTAGAAAACACATTAAAATACCAATAACTTGAGTACAAATGCACCAATTCAAAGCTTAATGGAGCGTTATAAAGTGTCATAAATGCCACTCAATATCCATCAAGGAAAGATCGGTCTTTGAAGCTTGATGAAGCTGTTTGGGCGTATAGAATTCATATAAGACTCCACTTGGCATGTCGCCATTTCAGTTGGTTTACGGTAAGGGGTGTCATTTTCCTGTGGAGCTCGAACATAAAGCATATTGGGATTTGAAGAACTTGAACCGTGATTTGGATGCAGCTGGTAAGAAGAGAATGCTTCAATTGAATGAACTCAATGAATTTTGACTTCAGGAGTATGAAAAAACAAAATGTATAAGAAGAAAGTTAAGAGGTGGCACGATAGAGGTCTGGTGCTTAAATCATTTGTGTCGGGGCAGCAAGTTCTTTTGTTCAACTCTCGTCTCCGTCTTCTTCCTGGAAAATTCAAGTCAAGGTGGTCCGGGCCTTTCATAATCAAAACTATATTTCTGCATGGAGCTGTGGAGATTTTTGAGAATGATCCAGGCCAAGCATTCAAGGTGAATGGACAGAGGTTCAAGCACTACTATGGGGATATAGCAAACCGTGAGGTGGTTAGTGTCGTTCTATTATCTACTTGATCTCAAGATTCTACGTCGAGCTAACGATGTAAACCAAGCGCTTCTTCGGAGGCAAACCAAGTTTGTTGTACATTAGTAGATAGAGGAACAAGGAAAAAAAAGAGAAAAACATAAAAAAATCAGAAAAATAGAAAAATTCAGTGCCAGCTACAGTAGCACGGTGCGCCCGCACTGTGAAGTGGGGAGGCCGCGCTGATTGATAAAAATTGCGTGCGCCAGCGCTACCTGGCGGGGTGGCCGTGCTGGATTGGCAGAAGCACGGCGTGCCCGCGCTAAGGTAGCGTGCGGCCGCGCTGGGTCCCTGGTTCTGAAAATATATATATAATAGAAATTCTGGAATTTGAAGGCAAAATCAATTCCTACCTGAATTTTACTCTCCCACATCCCATATTTCCCTCTCCACATCAATTTCCATCATCCCATTATTCCCATAATCAATTCGCACTTTTTTCCATAACCAATTCTATTCCTAAACTCCTATATACACACACACACTTATACACAACTCCTCCATCTCTTCTCAAACTCTCAAATACGCAAATCTCTCTTACAAACTCCTATTCTCTCAAGCTTATTCAATCTCAATGGAACCAAAAAGACAACGAACCCAAGTTAGCAGCAGCACCACTGATTCTTCGAGTACGGGTGGTGTGAGGCCTAGGCTTTCAACTCCCGAGGATGAGGCATAGTATGCGAGGCTACTTTCGAAGCCTATAGCCAAGGAGCATGGTTTTCTGTCATCGGGAAAAGATGGTAAGTTGTTGGAGATGATCTTGGAGATGCGTTGCATTTTATGAGACACCCGCTGTTGTGCCCATGAGTATGGTGCGTGAGTTTTACGCGAATGCTAAGACAGAGAAGAACGGTTTCACGGTGGTTAGGGGATGACTGTGGAGTATAGTGTTGAGGCTATTTGTAGGGTGATTGACAAGCCCTAGAGGAAGCCATAATAGGAGAATTGGAATGAGAAGACGCCGGAGGAGTTTAACTTGGATTTGATTATTGCTACCCTGTGTGTGTCTGAGACTCATTGGAAGTTCAAGAAGGGCATGAATGAGTATGCCACGTTTCCTTTCTCGTGCATGAACAGGTTTACACGTGCATAAAATTCTTTTATTTGTGCTAACATCATGCCATCTTCTTACGTGCATGATATTAATGTGGAGCGTACACGCCTATTATGGGGGATTCTTCAGGGAGACTATGTGGATCTTGGGATGGTTATCCATCAGGGTATTTTGAGGTTTCTTCAAGGGAGTACTACGGGTTCTATACCCTATGCGTCCATTTTGACAAAGTTGTGTGTGGCAGTTGGCGTGCATTGGCCCGTACATGAGCAGCTGCAGCTTCCGAGTGCCCCGATTGATAGTTCGACGCTGTTAAATATGATGGAGTGGTATGGTGGGAAGCCCGATCCTAAGGGGCTTGGATATTCTTATGACCATCTTCCAGGTGGAAGGCCAGCTCCTCAGGTATATGCTGGTGGCACGACGCAGGTGAGTAGAGCTGCTTGGAGAGCTGAGTTGGGAGAGGTCGGTCCTTCGGGATCGCAGCAGCAGCAGGAGGAAGCACATGGCAGTGTTGGGATGAGTTCAGCGCAATATAGGCGCTTGTTGAGGAGGATGGATGTGATGCATGACATCCATAGTTGCTTTGTACATGACCTTACCCAGGCGTTGGGGACTGTATTCAGAGCCACAAGAGTTGACATCCAGTGGCCAGTATTCGGTGAGGATTCATTATATCCGCCTCTAGACACTCCTGACATACCACCCCTTGAGGGTGATGACCCTGATTCTGAGTAGGTATGCCTGAATCCTTGCTATTACCTTCACTGAGGACAGTGTATTTTAAGTTTGGGGGTAGTAGTTAAGGATTATGTGTTTTGTGTGAGTCTCATATAGTTTGCATATTCATGCTAGTTTAGTTCATATAGTTGCATATTTTCCATGTGGTAGTTTTTTTTTGTAGTTTTTTTTGTATGATAGTGTGTTCATATAGTTTCATGCATTTGCATTATAACATGATCCCTTAGATAATTTTTCCAATTGATTTATGATATTAATGCTAGTGTAGTGATGTCATGCTAAGTGATGTTAAGTCTTATCGAGTTGATTTGCATGTTAGAGATAATTGTATTTCACTAAGTCTTATAGGTTGCCTGAGGGCTAGATCTTGGTCATGATTTATTTGTTTGTCGAGGTTTAATCATTTATTTATATTTAGAATTTAGGATATTCTCTTAATAATAAAATAACATAGATATTTAAAAATTGGAGAAATTGGATTTCATTGTTAGTTGTTGTGGCTAGGTGTCAAATGGCTAGTAGCCGGCTCATTTTTATATGAGTAGTCTAGGGTTGAACGAGATGGAGCGAAACGCACTCGTTAAGAAATTTATGAAAAAAAAAGAAAAAGAAAAAAAATATGTGTTTATGCATAATTGATCACGAGTGGGCTCCTTAATACTCGAGTTATTAAGTTCTTAGGGGACTTTGTGCCTAGTGACCTAATGCTTTTTATAGTCTGGGATCCACTAACCTAACGCTCGCTACATGGGTATTATTGTATAAGTCTTTTATGGACCTCACTCATCGCACGATCAAATAAGCATATTTGTGTTATTTTTGTGTTGTGAATAAAAATATGAATCCATGTAAAACTACGATATAAGAATTGAAGTGTTATAAATTATTTTGAGTTTAGCTTTTATTATGTTTATAACCTTATGATTGCCTTGGTAAGTAGTGAGTCATGATTATTGATCTAGTTGTGATAGTATATCTGTAAGCATTTGCACACACACACGTTTCTGGCTTGTAAGTTGATTTGTGGGATTTGATTGATCTTTGTGCAAATGAATGCATTTGTTGAGATGTTGCTTGTTGATTGTTTTAGTTATTCTATGGGGATCGTTGCATTCATATAGTTTGCATTCATGCATTTTTATTTCTTGTTCTTTGAATATGTTTATGCTCGAGGACAAACATCGGTTCAAGTTTGGGGGTGTGTTAAGTGGTATTTATGTCCACTTATTATGTCCTATAAAGGCTTGATTTGATGTTTTGTACTCGAGTTATTTGTGTTTTTGATGTGTTTTTTAGTGTTTTTGCATTTCAGGCTTATATCAGGAACTCAGGTGAATTGGCATTGATTTGATGTTAATTTGGTGTTGGGATGGTGTCAAGAAGATTGCTCATGGAAAGACCAACTCAAAGCAGCAAGAAAAGCAGAAGTTAGGATTTTCTCCAGAGAGTCAGCGCGCCTGCGCTGTAGTAGCGCGCGGCCGCGTCAGGATTACAGAAGTGCAGTGAGCCCGCGCTGGTGAAGTGCGCGGCCGCGCCGGGTCGAATTCCAGGAATCCTATTTATACTCTGATTTTGATCTGAAGGACTTCAAATCTGCATGGCCTGCAATATAAACATAATTTATGTTCATTTTTCATAACAAGACGTACCAGAGATTAGGGAGAAGGCGTAAGAAGACCGTAAAGCATAATTCAACCAAGGCGAAGAAGATCTAGTTTATTTTTGTGATTCTTTGTTTTAAGTTCAAAGTTTGGATGCTAGTTTTCTTATTCGTGAACCTATACTCCTGTTTCGTACTTGGTTTTATTATTTATTCAGTATAAAGACTACGTTTATTATACCATGCTTTCATCGGAACCCATGTTGATGATGAGTCCTATTATGGGCTAATCATTATCGTGGGGTTCTAGTGAATTTATTTATGGATTTCTTTAGTTAAATTATTTCGATGCCTTAGTGTGTGGTGATATTATGATATCCTAGTATCGGTTGTGCTTATCCGTCTTATGAGCGTCGCAAACTTATAAGATAGCGTGTTAATCTCTACTGAAGTGAAGGTGAATATAGGGGTTTAGAACTTGCCATGCTAGCGTAGGTTCATGTATTTGATATGCATGATTCGTAGGTAATTTTAACCATATTACTTGCCCTATGTAATCACGATAGATAACTTTTGCATTAAACTATTATGTAGTCAAATTCTATAGACATATAGGGTCTCAATATAATTGGTGTCTATTCAGCTTCTATCTCTTTTGTGGATGTCCGGTAGTATGGTGTTCGTACAATGAAAGTTGGCGTTTATCAGTTTTGTGTTATCTGATTAGTGTCATCACCATTGCATGTTAAGGTTAATAACGAAAAGGCTATTGAATGAAGTATTTAATGAAGTTAGAATCCCATATTTGTGTTATATATTATTCAACTCTCTTTATTCTCTTAGTTAATGTTCTTTAGTATAATCTCTTAGTTAAGCGTAGTTAAAACAACCTCAATTTGTTATTCGTCTTTGCATTGGATAATAACCATACCATTGTTGCATAAGTACATTGATTAAAATTAACCTAAACCAGTCCATGTGGGAACGAACTAGAATTAATTCTATATTACTTGCGATCACGTATACTTGCGTGAATATTAGCGCGTGTTCTAGCTCTAACAACAACCTTTAAAGATCAATGGAGAAAGTTTTCAGAACTATATAGACACAATGATTATAGTATTAGCAAATGGTATCTTGATATGCCCTATACCTAGGAAGTACATGAGAAACGATTAAAGGATAACCTTGGAAATTTTACAAGAAGAAAGGTAATACTTAGGTTTTGCAAATAGAATTTTTGGTAAAGGAAATAGGACATAATAATAATTGTAGCGACTGGGAATTTCATGACGTGATTAAGTGAATAAAGTATAATTTTGTGTCGTAATTGTGAATTTATGTGAATAAAATAAAAGGTTAAATGATTATGTGGATTAACTGTTATCATTGTATAATAGTAACTGGGAACGTAAAGTAACTCGTTCCAGTTTGATGAGTCAGCTAAAAGACTAAGTTGTGTTGTCGGGCCGTCAAGTTGAACAGAACCCGTCTTAAAAAGGGATTAAGGTGTTTAAGCATATGAATACGAATTATGTGTTAAATAGAAATGCTTAAATGAATATTATATTCCAGCATGACGTGTAAGCTAGTATAGAGAGTATGATTGTGAAGCGTAGTTGAAAACGCTCAGCGTCGAGCCGTCAGTCAGGATGCGACCCGTTACGCGAAAAGTGAATATCAATAAAAAAGGAAATTTTTTATGCTTGAGCATATTTCAAAATGAGTCGTGATATGTGAGTTTATGTTGTTGCCTGTTAATGTGCATGATTATGCGATTTGGAATTTTTTTTAAAATGATTTTAAGAGATTTATTTGATTTAAATAAGGTTTATTGAACCTTTATATATTTTTATAAAATTATCTGAGTATGCTTTATTATCTTCAAACTAGTCCTAGAGACTTTCTAAAAATAATAGATGAAATTATTTCGTGATCGGCATATTTTAAAATGATTTTATCGGGTTATATTTCTATTTTGAGCGTAATCTTGTAAAATTCATATATAATAAACCGTACGCTCAAAAATTATTTTAAAAATATGCTTAAAAAGTTGATTTCAAGATCTATATTCTAAAATTGTTATTCATGTCATTTTCACCTTTTATGAGGGAGTTATATATTATCCAAATTTGTTTTTGAGTTTTTGAATAAAAGAAAAGAAGTTTCTATAATTAGTTGGCAAATGACCATTTTGCCCCTCCACTCACTTATAAATACACCCACTCTTCCTTCCTTCCTCACTCTCTTCTTCCTCTTGGATCACTCTTTCTTTCTCTTTTCTTTTCCCCCTCTCTCTCCCGAATTCTCTCTCTCTCTCTCTCTTACATGCAACATCAAATCCTACTTAGAATTCAAAGATCTTTCCATTAATCTTCATCATTTTCAATCCTATATTTATATACTCTTTGCATGCAAGTGTTTAAGAAGGTTTTTGCATCAACATCTCTTGGTTATATCTAAGAAAACATAATATCTTAGTGTGTGATCTTAAGGGAGTACAGTGCACTAAATTATATGCTTCTATATGGTTTTATTTTGATGTTGGTTCAAATTTTGCTAGTAAAAAAGGAGGGCTTGATTTTGATTCAAGTTTTACAAAGGGTTTTGGTTTAAAAATCCAATTTTTGGTTTGGTTTTTCTTTTAAATGATTTGAATGGATGAGTTGTGACTTGAACTTGAGTTTATGCTTGATTGTTGAACTTGCATGTTAATTATTGTTAGTTAATAGTTAATTTTTGGGCATGCATATTGATCATTGCTAGTTAATAGATAATTTTGGACTTGCATGTTGATGATTGGATTTTGGTTCGATTTTATGCAAAAGAAATAGAGTTTAAAGGGTTTTCCTGTTAAGAATTAAGTGAAGATAAGCTTTAAAGATAAAAATTGACTTTCCATGTTAATTTAACAATTGCATGTTGTCTTGTTAATTAGGGCCGAATGGTGCTTTTTTTTAATATATAAGTAGATCAAATAACTTGTTTGATTCGAGTCTTTGTGATAAATGATCGTTATGAAATGATTTATTGAATTTAAGTTGTAGTGAAGTTCGGTTTTTGAAGGAAAGAACTCGAATGAGTAGTTTTTGATTGAACTATATGGTATGCTTGCTTTAGAACTTGCAAGATGATTATTATTATGTGATATATGATTTATAAATTTGCATGTAAAATTAAGTGAATTCATGATAACAATAAGTGGTTGCATGTTAATTTCTTGGCTTGGTTCCATTATTTTGGTTCAAACTTTTGAGTTAAAAAGAAAGGAATAAGTTGTTTGGTTGTCGAGTTATTTGTTTGGTTTACTATGTGTTTTTTATTCAAATTTTGGGATTAAAAAGAAAAGGATGAGTCATTTCGCCATAAGGTTATATAACTAGGGTTTGGATTATTAAGGTATAATATGTTATGTGATATCGTTGAGTCGTACTATGTGATTCGATGATTAATTGTAAATTTGGAGTATACGAGTATATCGTGATGCATGCTATGAGAATATGGTCAAGTATATACTTGCTATTTGTTATATGAGTATACTATGATTATTCATGAGTATACGAGTTAAGTGTTATTGCGATATGGGGTAATCATTAGGCGTTCTGAGAAACGTCGAGTGTCGAGTAAGTTGCTGATTAGAGATTCTGTTTTGGATTGTAGATTCGGTTAGCGGAGGCATTTAGGCTAGAAAAGGGAAAGGAATCCTAGGTGGCAGTATTTCCGTTTCAGTAAAGAAGGAAAGCGACTTAAGGCAAGTAACTCTGCCTTCTCTTGTGAATTATTTATAGAGAGGAAATTATTGATGCCATGATTAACTAGAGGCTTTTTATTGCAATTGTGATATACCTGTTATTGATTCTGAGAAACCCTGATATTATTCTTTTGACAATTTGATATTAGACATGTTCGATCCTTTGTAGTAACCCTATTGATTCATACCCTGAATATCGTATTATTTCCTTTGTTATCTTATGATACCGTAAACCCTACAAGAACTTTCACATTCTTCCTTAATGTCTTGATCAATCCAAATTCTTCATTAACCCGTGAACCCTGTCATGAATTGATTGTTGAAACTCTCTTGAATTGGAACTAGTTAACCCTATTTATCATTTGATCCAGTTCCTTTGTATTGATCCCTGTTTACGCTTGATTCGTTCATTTTCTTTGAAATCTTGAATTAAACTTAAGAATGATTTTTAACTTGAATGAGTCTGAATGATTTCACATTCTTGGTAATGCTAAAATGAATTTCGTCAACTCTTTTCCTTCTTCCAGTACAAGGTTTTCCAAACGAATTCCAGATGGATTGGATAGAGACGTAAGAGGCTAGTGGGACTAGTCCAGTCACATAAGAGGCTAGCGGGGCTAGTCCAATATAAGGCTATAATGCCATAGGTACCATAACGACCAGATGGAGGTCGACCAGGGCTGATCACCCGTATTATATTTAAAGATGGATATTCCAATCAAGGGTTCTTTTATACTCTATAAAGATGAAAATGTTTATATACTTGGAGCAATTGCTCCTTATTCTTTTAAAGATGAAATGAAATGAAATGAAATGGAACAACTCGAGTCTTCATTTTGATTGTAATGTTGTGAACCCTGTCACTTTATATTGATGATAAGTTTCAAAGTCTGATTAATTGTTTCCTTCTAATAAGAAACACTTTGAAGTCCTGCTAATGATTTGAGATGAATGTCGGCTTTCACCCTAACCTGAGCCTTGATTCCTGAAAGCCCAAATCCTTCTTCATAACCCTTTCATAGCCAGAAATAGAAATCTGCCACCTAGATATTTAAAGTAGAATTCCTCGTATGTTGATATTGATATTTTAATGCATTATAGAACTGTTTATATAGTTACTTGCTGAGCTTCTTTGCTCATATATTTTGCTAACCATGACAGTTAAAAAAGAAGATGGCCATACTTAGGCGCACCGCTCGCCAGAGCGTTCCTGGCGGTCCCTACCGTGCCGTAGGTTTCCAGATGCAAGAGCAGATAGCTGTATGTGTGTGAGAAAGCGTATGAGTTGGAAGGATTGTATAAGTTGGATCAGATATAATGGGTTATCTGTCGGTTCCATGTCGGAATCAAAATTACTTGGATTTATTATTATTTTGGGTTGTAATATATTTATTCTGGTTGGTAGTTGTAATCTTGTCTCATGCTTAATCATGTTTAGATCATGTTAGAGTTAATCGAGGTTTATTATATCCGCTGTTATTATATTAGTTAATGGTGTGTGGGTCCTCATTTCCTAACCCCGAGATTGAGGGCGTCACAATAATGATGCCAAGTGGGGCACGCGTTAAACCATGAGAAAGTATAGATCAAACCAATGAAGGTCAAAATTGTTTAAAATAAGAAGGACTCAAGATAAGAGGCATCCTAAGTATGACCGAGAGTCAGCCGTGATAATGTTCACATACAAATACTGAGGCAATAACTTATGGAAAAATGGTGATATTTATTTTTACCAGAACTTAAAGAAGAGTATTTTCACATGAGCAATGATTGGAAATAAGGTAGAAAATTTAGTTGAAGATGGTTCAAAAGACATTGATTGTAAGGAACTATTACTATCAGGAAAGGCCAATGAAGTGGCCGATACTTTAAGTGTAAGAGAGCAATTATAAATGCTCGTGCCAAAGGAATACAGTAATGACTGGGTGAAACTTCGAAGGTTACATTATAATATGGAATATTGACATTCCTTCTGATGACTGTGCGATACTCAACCGTAATAGTAGTTGGTAAAGATTTTATTCCTGTTATCACTGTGGGCATATTACATACCTTAGAAGGTCCTATCTTGAGATAATCTAGGCACATGTACAAAAGGACTAGGTCGTATCTATATTAAGGTTAGGAATGTTCTTCATGGACCAAGAATGGTGAATAATGGGATGATCACAACTGAGAAAGATATATCGAAATGGATGTTGGGATATGATTACCAATAATTTAGTTAAGAAGAAGCATAAGTTATCGTTGGTAGACTAACTAAGTCGGCTATTTGCCTACTGAATATTATCCCTTCTTATCGATAAAGAGTAGAATTAATATACGAAGGAAATTGTGGTGCAATGTAGGATTCTATTAACGATGACGTCGAGTAGGAAATCCCAGATTCAATTTTAGACGTTGAAGGAGTTTTCAAGGTAATTGTTAACATGATTGAGCAAGAGCATGAATCCATAGAATGGTGTATGAAGTAGCAAAAATATTTAGACACGTGATAATACGATGCAGTAATACTTGATATTGATATATATATTTCATTCTTCGTTGATAAACCTCTATAGTTCAAGGGTAGATTCCAAGCCCGATATTTTGTGACCATATATCTTTTTATAATTCTCTTAAATTCTTTCTTTTTCATTTTCTAATCAACTGAGAAGAACAACCCTTCCAGAAGGGGAGGTATTGACGAATGACTATCTATCTGTGTGATAGAAGCCTAGTAGGATACCACATGTTGTTTAATTGTTTGTCAAGTACTAAAGGCTGGCCACCTTCTGTACTAACTATGCAATGTAACAAGTGTTCATTGATCATAATGATCTCTCAATAAATTCTTTTACTTTTATATGATTGATCAAGCTTTCAAAGATAGAAGCGGCTAAGAAATGAGTAGTATGAGTGTGAATGTCTCTGAAATCGGAACGTGTTCGTGATACTAGGGTCAACAAAAGTATTAAAAGTTTATAGAACGCTAACGAGTAAAAGTATAGCCCGAATAGTATTATGTACAGAAAATAGTAACGATTACGGACTGGAAAATAGTGGATATTGAGAAGCAAAAGGTATAGTGCTAAGAGATATGTTGAGAGCCTGTGCAATATACTTTAAAAGAAGTTGGATTAATCACGTATCACTGATCGAGTTTGCTTACAACAATAGATTTTATTTTAGTATTAGAAGGCCGCCTTACGAGGCCCTTTATGGATAATGATGCCGATCTCCCTTATATCGGAATGAAGTTGGAGAGCGTAAGATGCTCGGACCAGCAGTGGTACAAAGGACCAAGGACATAATAGATTCAATTTAAGGACGGCTGGTAGCAGCCCAAGATCGATTGGAGAAGTACACCGGTTTGACCCGGAAGGATAATGAGCATAAAGTAGGGAACCTAGTGTGGTTAAAGGTATTCCCTGGAAAGGATTGATGTTAGAAATATGTTGTGAACTTGATGATAAATTAAAAAAAACACCTTAGTAGATTTAACTTAGTGAATCTTGTAGCTCTCGACGGATGTTCTAATATAGTCCCGACGGATGAACTTTATAGTCCCGACGGATGACAATTTGACATCTGTAATAACCCCAATTTTTGGGAAATTTTTGAAACCCTTATGAATAGTGTTTTTGCTGAATGAGAAAACTTTTCATGCCACACTATGTAGGGGTTCTGATATGGATATTCTGAGATTTTATTAGTACTTTATATGGGATATAAGTGTATGTAAAGATCGTCAGAATCCAAATCCGAACACTTTGATTTTTCCCGGAAATACACTAGATACGGAAAGATTTGAGAAAAAGGTAACAGGATAAAAAGGATTTAAATTAAAGAATTATAGGAGAGGATCATAAAAGGAATATAATATATTGAGAAAGGTTAAGGGAACCTAAGTAATAAGATCCCGGGTATGATCCTTCAAACGATAAACGAAAACGAAAGTTAAGCGAACCGTATAACAGATCAGCGGTCATTAGGCAAACAATTAGGAAGTTAATTAAAGGGATTAGAGAGGATGATGTCACCCAACCAATGAGAAGAGGACAAGGAGGGGAGGATGACATCATGAGGATGACACAAGCATGACATGGGAAGGAAGGAGATGTGGTGGCTTTTTAACCACACAAAATCAAGGGCAACTAGGTAATTTACTAAAACAAACACAAAAATCAAACCAACCAAGCCAAGCAAATCATTTTTCATCAAAATCAAAAAGAAACCAAGGCATTGTTCTTCATGCTCTCGGCCAAAACAGAACCAGAACACTAAAACTGCTGTATCTCCTTCATTTCTCACTCAAATATTGTGTTCTATAGCTCATTGGAAAGGTATTGAGATAGCCTACAACTCTTATTCACAAGTCTCGTCCAAATAATCATGGTAAGACCCTCATTTTTACAGTTCTTTAAATCGGACTTTTAGAAACTTCAAAGCCTAACTTTGTGTTCTTGATTTCTTTGGAAAGATCAAGCTTGTATGAGGCTCCCTAAGGCTTCCTAGCAACTTAACACCTCCCAAGGAAGGTATAAACTTCAAACCCTAGCCTTTACTTTATTTGTTAGTAAGTTTAATGGTTGGTGTTGTGAAATGAGAAGCATGGATTGTGATTATTAGTAGTTTGGTTTGATTTGGAAGTGTTTTTGGTAATTGAAGCTTGATTATAGTTCATAGGTCGTGGTTATGGTTGTTTGAGTTGAAAAACTTGGAGATTATGGACTGATGTGGTATGGTTTAGGTGAAGTTTTGTTGTATTGATGGTTATGAGTTGGTTGGTGGTTAATTGGAGTAGTTTAAACATTGGTAATCGCGTAAACATAGCCGTCGTAACGTCCGATTTTCTTTGGACTGTTTTTGTGCATAACATTAGGACCCGAGAACCCCCTGCTAGATTATGACCACTGCCATGTTTAGATAGCTCATGTTACGAGCTTCGTTTTGATATGTAGTTCATTCGATTCCGATGCACGGTTTAGGAGAAACGACCGTTTCAAGTAACGGCGTTTCGCGAACGAAACTTTTCCCCTCGCCTTACTTTGAAACATAGGTTAAAGACCAAAAAGGGTTAATTAATGCATGAAACATTTATGGTAAGTGTGTTAGGCAGTTGGTAAGACACTCGCGAAGGAATCGCCTTAAAACTCGTAAAGGTTAAATTATTAAAAATGGTGGAGCCGAGGGTACTCGAATGACTTAAGAGAATCAGTAAGTGCAAAACGAGCGTTAGAGTCTGAGTTGGTTAGAGTATAGATTTACAAGTGACTTTGGTTTAATTCCAACTTACTTGTTGTTTATAGGTTACCAGACTCGTCCCGAGCCATTCGTAACCCCCAGTCGCTCAGGCAAGTTTTCTACCCGATATACTGTTGTTGTGATGTAAATATATGTATATGCATTATCTTGTGATAGTGCATGATTGTTATTAGCAAATTTTGCGATATATTGGAGCATGCTGATATGGTATATATGCATGTCTGTTTCGTAATCTGGTTATCTATCTGTTGATTTCAATGCTTATAGTTGCATAATACCTATGCTAGAAATAAGCAAGTAGTTGCGTATACCCTTAGTATAGGGGATAAAAGGTGAACATATTTCTAAACCGGGAGTCGATGTTCCCGAGTATATTATATATATATATATATTTATATATATGGATATAGTTTTTAAAACTATGGATCGAATAAGGTTTATTCGATACCTTTATTTTACTTAATTGAATATTAATTTGAGTATTCATTCGAGGCTTATGACTCAGTTTATTTTATTATTTGAATATTATTTGAATATTCATTCGAGGGCTTATGACTCAGTTTATATTATTATCGAATATTACTTGGATATTCATTTGAGGATGTATGACTCCTTTATTTTATGAATATTATTTATAGTATTCATTCGAGGTATTATGACTCCGCTTATTACTTAATAATATTCTTTATTGTATTAAAGAATAAGGTGTCGATAATCAAACTTACTTTTGATTATTCAAATAAAGATATTACTTTCGTATAAGTATATCTTTGATTATTTGCTATTCATTTCAAGTATAAGTTTTAATACTTCTACTTCAATTATTTTATAAAGATTATTCTTTATGGGAATATTATTTAAATAATAATATTCAGACATTTTCTAAATATTCTGGGGACTGATTTACTTCATTAAATCAGCTTCACTCCAAACATTCTTAAAAATGTTTTGCGAGTCTTCAAAATGATTTTTTTAAAAGTTAGAGCGGATCCCAAAAACTCATTTTTTTTAAGATCCTCCTTTCGAAGGGGATTTAAATACTCGCTCAAAACCTGAGGGATCCGGCTCTGTGGTGTGTTTTATATTCGCAACAAGGTTGCTGTTTTGATAAATGAATTGATTACTTACCCAACACTCGGGAAGTAAAATTCTTGGAACAAGTTAATCCATTAACAGGCATCGCCTGGGAAATATCGGTGAGTTCTCCTTTCCAAATAGATACGACTTCTTGGTGGAGCCGTATCAACAAGTTTCTACTTGGGGAAAGTGGGGACAAGCTTTACGTTTCAGAGTCATGGATTTCATCTGAACTAGGAGTGGCGTAAGTGGCCGAGTAGCGCCGGCCCAGCCTTATTATATTGGCCCAAATGGCCTGGAAGTTCCGCTAAGACGGTCCATTCCTTAGGAGTTCAGTGTTCGGTTGACAAGTAAATCCGACAGGTTCTCCTCTACATGTAGAAAATGGTGGGGTTGTACTACTACGACTGATCATCGTAAGTGGTCTTCCTGGCGCGGCAAACTCCCGTAATGAGTTCATCATCCAATTGGATAATTTCTGCAACACTACCCAGAGCACTTCGATAGAAAGGCTACGGTTGGGCGATTGTTGAGTGTTGGCAGGGTCAAGTTTTCAAAATGATGTTTACATCAAATGAAGTATCTCGTAACTTCATTTTATTTTGATAATATTTTAAAGATTTAATCTATTCAAATCTTGCCTTATAGTCTCATCTATGTGATGAACTTTTGAAGCTAATTATAACTTGAACGGTGGTAGTTCAAGTAGTATTTGGGAAAGATATAAGTATATTGGGGTATCTTGTAACTTCATCTTTTAAACTTATATCTAATTAATAATTGTCTTATGAATGACAAAGATTTTCAGAAAAACGTTGAGACAAGGTTAGATATATGAGATCACCTTGCAACGATATTTTTTTTATACAGTTATACACTGGGACTTTGTGTATATTGTGCATGGAAGAGGACTTCCAATATTTTGAAAAGTATATATGTATATATATATAATGAATATTTTGCGACTTCATCGCATTAAGATATCAACTTGGTTCATTTCTTTTGACCAAGACTTTCATGAGTACTATGAGAAGGCTTATATATTGTTAATCATTATACATATTATTTTGGTGGGCTTGCTGCTCACCCTTGCTTTCTTTCTTCATCACACAACAACAGTTAGGAAAGATGGCCAGACTCCAGCAGACCCAGCGCAAGCGCGTGGGAAGCGTCCCACGTCTTCCCGTTGATGTTGTAGCTGCTATAGCTGCAGAGGTAGATCTATTGTAGATCAGACCATCTACTTTTGAGAATCAATTATGTATAATTATAACTTGTGGCAGATAATGGCAATTAACTGTAAATTTATCAAGTAATCATTTTGGGATGTAATAACTTTTAAATTGTGGATTCAAAGACTTGTACTTATTTAAATTTCATCTCTGAGACTATAACGGGTTGTGGTGTGTGTTAGTGTGGGGTCACAGCATAAGGTTATTTATTATTAATTAAGTGAAGTGATATTGTGGAAAGAAAGACCGTGACGACCCGGATCCCCGACCCCGGATCTGGGGGTGTTACAACATCCATCAAGAGTGTAGCTTATGTAACAAATAAGTACTGTAGCACATTCCTGCAAACAACATGTTTTAGTCTAGTAGATTCTGCTGGATTCTCCAAGTCATGTTGACTACTAAATAGATATGCATAATAGGTTGGCTAATTATAAATATGAGATGTCTTGTAATTCTGTATAAGTGAAATAGAGTCAAGTGACAGATATACTCTCGACGAATGATCTACAAGACTCCCAACGGATAATCAACAAGACTCCCGATGGATGACCAATATAGTCCCAACGGATGATCAAATTTTAAATAGCTGTTGATAGTGACAATACAGTCATATGCGTCGGGTGTTTGCAAAAGGAATGTAGTAGCCTGTTAAGCAGGATTTTGAGAACAAAGAAGCATTACTATTTTCATATAAATGTAAAAATTTTCAAAGATGCTGGAATAGAGTAGTAGAGCAGCATGGAGTTAGACTAGATATGTTTTGTTTTATATCTTGTCTTATTGTCATGTAACTTGGTGATATATAAACCAAGTGTAGCAAGTTAAACAATCAACTAAGCAAGCTTATTTTCAGAGAAACATATCAAGCTGTATTCTGTAAGAATTTCTCTGAAGTTTTGTTTGTTCAACTTGTAAACCAGCTGTGAGCTATTCAAAGCTTCACAGAGTTCTCAATCATATATATATATCTGGTGGATACTTTCAAATCCACCAGAAAGTTTTAAAACTTGTGTTTTATCACTTAGTGTTTTGATTTCTATTACTCTTTCATTCCGCACTATTGCAAATCAAACACTGTTATATATATATTAAGTTAGAACAATTTTAAAATTTCAAAAAGTAGCCAGCATTACATTCAACCCCCCTTCTATAATTCTTGTTGTATTGTTAGGGAATAACAATTGGTATCAGAGCAAGCTCTTGAAGTACAAAGAGTGTAGAGATCACAACAAACAACAAGATGAACAAAAAGGATGTTAGAGTAAAGATTCCATTTCTGGACAAAGATAATTATCACCACTAGAAGGTGAAGATGCACCTACTTCTTCTTTCCCAGGATGAGGCCTATGTGGAATGCATAGAGAGAGGTCCTCATGTACCTATGAGAGCTGCAACTGGCAATGAACCATCTGTTCCAAAACCTAGACTTGAATGGTCAGATCATGATATTGAGCAAGTCAGGATGGATAAGAAGGCCATGAACATATTGTTTAATGGTGTTAATGGTGATATGTTTGATAACATCATTAACTGTAAAATAGTCAAAGAAGTTTGGGACACAATACAGATTATCTGTGATGGTACTGAGCAAGTAAGGGAGAACAAGATGCAGTTCCTGATTCAGCAATATGAGCATTTCCACTGTGAAGAAAGTGAGTCACTCACTGATATATTTAGTAGATTTCAAAAGCGACTAAATGGTCTGAAGCTGCAAGGAAGATTCTATCAAACAAAAGACTCTAACCTCAAGTTCCTTCGATCTCTCCCAAAGGAGTGGAAGCCAATGACAGTCTCATTAAGAAATTCTCAGGATTACAAGGAATTCACATTGGAGAGACTGTATGGCATCCTGAAAACCTATGAGCTTGAAATAGAGCAAGATGAAAGGATGGAGAAAGGAAGGAAGAAAGGAGGATACATAGCACTGGTTGCTGAGTTAGAGAAGGAGAAAGAGATAAATGTGGAAGTTGTTCAGTCTACATCAAAGGTCTGTGAAAGCAAGGGTAAAGGGCTGGTAGCTGAGAATGAAGATCAGTTGAGCCAAGATGACATGGATGATATTTATGAGCATCTAGAATTTTTATCCAAGAGATTTTCCAAGCTCAAATTCAAGAAGAATTTTGGAACAGCCAAGCCAAATAGAAACATGGTTGATAAGTCAAAATTCAAGTGTTTCAAATGTGGCTTGGCAGGTCATTTTGCTAGTGAGTGTAGAAAGTCTGATTCCAGCAAAAAGAAGTTTGAGCCTGTTGATTATAAACAGAAATACTTTGAGTTATTTAAACAAAAGGAAAGGACTTTCATTACACATGAGAATGACTGGGCTGCAGATGGATTGGATGAAGATGAAGAAATAAGCTATGTCAATCTAGCCTTAATGGCCAAATCAGATGAAACAGAGACCAGTTCTTCAAGCAATCAGGTAATCACCACTAACTTAACACATTTATCTAAAGCTGAGTGTAATGATGCAATAAATGACATGTCTACATAATTATATCACCTGTGTGTTACACTTAAGTTTCTTATTATGCTGCATTTAGTATGCCACAAATGCCATTTAGCATGCCTTACTGGAATAACATGCTTACAAATAACACACCTTTTCATGTAAACCAAAATGTGCATGAGAATTTTATTTCAATGACTGGCTTCAAAGGTCCAACTGAAATGACTAAGGATGAATCTGAGATCCCCAAATCAAATGAGATCGAACCTAAAAAACCAAAGAAAAAGGCTAACAAGGCAGGACCCAAGGAAACTTGGGTACCAAAATCAACTTAATTTGATTTTGATGTGTGCAGGGAAACAGAAAGAATCTTTAATATCTGGATAGTGGTTGCTCAAGGCACATGACTGGAGATTCTACCCTGCTCACTGAGTTTCAGGAAAGAGCTGGCCCAAGTATCACTTCTGGAGATGACAGCAAGGGTTATAATGTGGGATATGGCTTGATATCAAAGGATAATGTCATCATTGAAGAGGTTTCCCTAGTGGATGGACTCAAGCATAATTTGTTGAGTATCATCCAGCTTTGTGATATGGGCAACTCAGTTACTTTTAATTCAGAAGCCTGTGTTGTGACCAATAAAAAGAGCAATAAAGTGGTTCTCACTGGATTGAGAAAAAGGAATATGTACCTAGATGATTTCAATTCATCAAATGCAGAATTAGTAATTATCTTCTCAGTAAAGCAAGTCAAGATGAAAGTTGGTTATGGCACAAGAAGCTGTCCCATCTAAACTTCAAGACCATGAATGAGCTAGTCAAGAAAGAGTTGGTCAGAGGTATCCCTCAAGTAGAGTTGGTCAGAATCCTCACCATAAAGAGTTGATGCAGACTTTAAAAGCCTTAGGTCACTAGGCACAAGGTTCCCTAAGAACTTAATAACTCGAATACCAAAGAGCTCACTCGTGATCAATTATGCATTAAACCATATTTTTTTCTCTTTTTTTTTTCTATTTTTTTCTATTTTTGAGCAAGTGCATTTCGCTCTATCTTGCTCAACCCTAGACTACTCATATACAATACGAGCCGGCTACTAGCCATTTGACGCCAAGACACAATTAGCAATGAATTCCAAATTTTTTCCAATTTTTATCTTTTCATGTCTTTTATCATTAAGAGCCTGTCATGCATTCTAAGCATAAGAAATAGATTAACCTCAAACATCATCAAACCATGACAACAATCTAGTCCTTAAGAATACTCTAAGTCTTAGTGAAACTACAAGTGTTTATAGCATGCATGTCAACCTAACAAGATTCAACATCACTCTAACGCTATCACTACACTCGCATCAATATCACATATTAATCGGTAAAGCAACACAAAGGGATCATGGTATATGCATGAGCTATATGACATGATAATTAAAGCTAAAAAATAAAAAAAACTATATGGTAAAAATATGCAACTATATGACTAAACTATCATGAATATGCAACTACATGACACACACACAAATATGTTCCTTAACTACCACCCCCAAACTTAAAATCTTCACTGTCCCCAGTGAAGGTAATAGAAAGGAACACAGGGTATAAGAAGAATGCTCACCATAAATGGGCCACTTGATGTCAGCTCCAAGGCCTCTAAATGCATTCCCAAGTGCTTGGGTGAGCTCCTGCGCAAACCGACTCCGCGACTCATACATCGCATCCATCCTCCTGGAAAGCCTCTTGTACTGGACATCAGCCAATCCCGAACCATCTCCTTCCTGGGCTCTCGAAGAACCTGCCTCTCCCTAAGCCTGACTGGGCCTAGCCATGGTAGCACCAACTGCTGGAACTCCTCCCGGAAGGTGATATCCCAAACCATGTGACTCGGGCTCTCCACCCGTCCACTCCTGCATTGCATTCAACATCGATGAATCAATAGGAATGGCTGGCATCTGCAGCTGCTCATAAGAAGGCCACTGGACTCCACATGCCTTGCAAAGCTTTGTGATAATAGAGGCATACGGGATAGAGTACTATTATTTCCCCCTCAAAAACTTTAAAATCCCTTGGTAGATGTACTCACCAAGGTCCACATAATATTCATCATTCAGAATTCCCCATAACAACCTCGCCCTCTCCACTGTAACCTCATGTGAATGCAAAGAAGGAAGAATATTAGCACAAATAAATGCATTCCAAGCACGAGCATACCTATTCATCGCGACAGCAGGGAAATTACGATACTCGTTGGTTCCCCTTTTGAACTTCCACACTGTTCCTGGCCGACAGAGAGTAGCAATAATCAAGTCTATATCAAAGTACTCAGGGAACTTTTCATTCCAATGCTCCTCTTGTGGTTTCATTTGTCGCTGTCCAATTACCCGGAGTAATCGCCTCGGGCTGATAATCAACATTAACCCCGCGAACAACAGAAAACCCATTCTTGTCGGCCTTGGCATTCGCATAGAACTCGCAAACGATACTCATCGGAACCGCCTCAGGTGAATCGCAGAATGTAATCCATCCCTTCTCAGCAATCATCGGTAGCAAATCACCATCCCTCCCTGATGGCAAGAACCCCCTCTCCCTCATAATAGGTTTAGTTAAAAGCTTTGTGTACTCTTCTTCAGCAGTCCCCTCCAACAATCGGGGCCTCGCAGCAGTATTCCTCGAAGAATCAGTAGCAGTCGGGTTAGTGCTGCTGCTACCCACAGTTCGTGATCTCTTTGGGGCCATTAAAACTGAGAATAAGAGTTGTAGAGTTTGTGTTTGGTGTGTATGAGAGATTTTGTAGAGTTTAAGGTATATGGGATGTGTATGGAGAGTTTGTATGTATATATATAGTAAGATTAGGGGTTGAATTTGATTAGGAATGGGGATTGTGGCTAATATTGGGGAAGAAATCGTGGGTTAATGGGGTAATGGGTGCTGTGGTTTTTGTTTTTGTTTTTTGTGTTTTTTTTATATAGGCTGAAAACGATTTTTCAAAATTCAGGGGCGCAGGCGGTCGCCTGGCACCAGCAGGCGGGCGCCTACTAGTGCACGACCGCCTGATCCTAGAAGGCGGGCGCCTGCAAGGCTTCCAGAAAAATATTTTTCTGCCAACATTTTTCTGAATTTTTTTGGGTTTTTGGATAAAGTATTAAATTCTAAGGTGTCCTATGGTCTCATATCATGGGTTGCCTCCCAAGAAGCGCTTCTTTTACGTCATTAGCTTGACGTAGAGTAATGCAATCAAGTTGTCAATAAAACGGCACTAACCACTTCACGGTTTGCCATATCCCCATAATAGTGCTTCAAACTCTAACCATTTACTTTGAATGCTTGGCCCGGATCGTTTTCAAAAATCTCCACCGCTCTATGTGGAAACACAGTTTTGATGATAAATGGTCCAGACCACCTTGATTTCAACTTTCCAGGAAAAAATCGGAGACGAGAGTTAAATAGAAGAATTTTTTACCCCGACATGAATGACTTAGGCGATAGCTTCCTGTCATGCCACCTTTTACCTTTTCCTTGTACATTTTGTTGTTTTCGTACGCTTGAAGTCGAAATTCATCAAGTTCATTTACCTGAAGCATTTGCTTCTTCCTAGCTGCATCTAGATCAAGATTTAACTTCTTCAATGCCCAATAAGCCTTATGCTCAAGCTCCGCATGTAAATGACATCCCTTACCATAGACAAGTTGAAACGGGGACATCCCAAGCGGAGTCTTGTATGTTGTTCTATAAGCCCAAACAGCTTCATCGAGCTTCAAAGACCAATCTTTCCTTGACGGACAAATGACTTTCTCTAGAATACGCTTGATCTCTCTATTAGACACTTCAGCTTGACCATTAGTTTACGGATGATAGGCAGTAGCAATGCGATGATTCATATTGTAGCGTTACATCATAGAAGTGAATTTATGATTACAGAAATCTGACCCTTCATCACTTATGATAACTCGTGGCGTTCCAAACCTTGTGAATATCTGCTTATGAAGAAAACTCAACACTACCTTTGCATCATTAGTCGGTAGAGCTTTGACTTCTACCCATTTCGAGACATAATCGACGGCCAGCAAGATGTACTGATTATTACAAGACGAGATAAATGGTCCCATGAAATCGATTCCCCAAACATCAAAGACCTCAACTTCAAGCATCACATTTAAAGGCATCTCATCCTTTCTGGTAAGATTCCCTACTCTTTGGCAACGATCACACCTTAATACGAACTGATGTGCATCCTTAAACAACGTAGGCCATAAAAAACCTGCTTGAAGAATACGAGTTGTTGTCTTTTCACCACCATAATGTCCACCATAAGTTGTGGAATGACAGTCTCGTAATATCCCCTCCGTCTCACAGAATGGGATACATCTCCCAATGATCTGGTCAGCTCCTTATCTAAACAAATATGGTTCATCCCACATGTACAACTTCACCTCATGCAGAAACTTCTTCTTTTGAGCCGCATTCATATTGGGAGGCATGATATTGCTAACAAGATAGTTCACAATGTCTGCGAACCATGGCTCTTCCTCATGAATTGCGAACAACTGCTCATCTGGAAAAGATTCGTTGATCAATATCTTATCATGTGAAGTAGACTCGGGATTCTTCAATCTAGAGAGATGGTCAGCTACTTGATTTTCAGTACCTTTTCGATCCTTGATCTCTAACTCGAATTCCTGTAGCAAGAGAACCCAACGAATAAGTCTAGGCTTCGAATTCTTCTTTGAGACCAGATAGTGGATGTCAGCGTGATCAGTGAACACTGTCACCTATGTCCCAAGTAGATAAGATCGAAATTTTTTAAAATCAAAAACTATAGCCAAGAGCTCCTTCTCAGTTATGGTGTAGTTCGTTGGGCTCCATTTAGTGTCTTACTAGAATAGTAGACCAATTGAAAGATATTAGTCTTTCACTACCCAAGAACTGCTCCCACTGCATAATCACTTGTATCACACATCATCTCAAAAGGTTCTCTCCAATCCGGTGTCGTGATAATTGGTGCGGTGATTAAACTCTTTTTGAGAGTCTCGAATGCTGCCAAACATTCTTCATCAAATTTGAAAGGCACATTTTTTTCGAGCAGGTTGCACAACGGCTTAGATATCTTAGAGAAGTCCTTGATGAAACGCCCATAAAAACCCGCATGACCAAGAAAGCTACGGATTCCTTTCACAGAAATAGGTGGCGGAAGATTTTCAATGACGCCCACCTTGGCTTTATCCACCTCAAGACCTTTATTGGAGACCTTATGCCCAAGAATAATGCTTTGTTGCACCATGAAGTGACATTTTTCCTAACTGAGCACCAGATTGGTTTTCACACACCTTTTGAGCACCAAACGGAGATTATTCAAGCATTCATCATAGGAATGTCCAAAGACGGAGAAGTCGTCCATGAACACTTCGACATTATTTCCAATCATATCAGAGAATATGGCCATCATGCATCTCTGAAAAGTGGCAGGTGCACCACATAAGCCAAAAGAAACTCTGTAAAAAGTAAACGTGCCAAATGAACAAGTGAAATTAGTCTTCTCTTGATCTTCTGGTGCAATGCAAATCTGATTGCATCTCGAATAGCCATCCAGAAGACAATAATACTCATGACCAGCCAACCTGTCAAGCATCTGATCAATAAATGGAAGAGGAAAGTGATCCTTCCTCGTGGCTTTATTCAACTTCCTGTAGTCCATACATACCCTCCATCATGTGACTGTTCGAGTGGGGATGAGCTCATTCTTCTTATTTGTCACCACAGTAATACCTCCTTTCTTAGGTACACATTGCACGGGGCTCACCCAAGAACTGTCAGAAATAGGATATATGATTCCTGCATCCAGCCACTTTAGAATTTCTTTCTTCACCACTTCTTTCATGATAGGATTAAGCCTTCGCTATTGCTCAACAATCGGCTTGCTACCTTCCTCTAGCAGAATTTTATGCATGTAGTACGAAGGCCTGATCCCTTTAATATCTGCTATAGTCCATCCGATGGCCAATTTGAATTCTCTCAAAATCCTCAAGAGCTTTTCCTCATCACTACCTGAAAGGTCAGATGCAATAATAACAGGCAAAGTAGATGCATCACCTAAAAAAGCATACCTCAAGTGTCCAGGAAATGGTTTAAACTCCAAAATAGGTGTTTCCTCAATAGATGGTTTGAGCTTTCCCTCAGCATTCTTGAGATCAGTATTTCCCAGAGATTCAAATGGCATGTCTAGCTTTTGTTTCCAAGGAGAAGCATTTAGATATTGTAGCTGCTCATTGCCTTCATCATCTTTACTATCAAAATCCCCCAATAAGGCTTTTTCTAAGGCATCAGACCTTAGCACATGATCAAGTTCTGAAATAACTACAGAATCGACCAAATCCACCTTGAAGCACTCCTCATCTTCCGCAGGGAATTTCATCGCATCGAACACATTGAATGTCACATCTTGATCTTGCACCCTCATAGCGAGTTCACCTTTTTGCACATCTATCAAGGTACAACCTGTAGCCAAGAAAGGTCTTTCCAAGATTATGGGAATCTTCTTATCTTCCTCGAAATCCAGAATGACAAAATCTGCAGGAAAGATGAGCTTGTCCACCTTTACTAGCACATCCTCCATGATGCCTTGTGGGTATGTAATCGAACGATCAGCCAATTGTAGAGACATGTAGGTGGGCTTCAGAACAGGAAAATTCAGATTTTGAAGATAGACAACGGCATCAGATTGATGCTTGCTCCCAAATCGTAAAGGCACTTTTCAAATGACAACTTGCCAATGGTGCAAGGAATAGTGAAGCTACCTGGATCCTTAAGCTTTGGAGGTAACTTTTGTTGCAGCACGGCACTGCACTCTTCCGTCAGAGCAACGGTATCAAGATCATCCAGTTTCACCTTCCTTGAAAGAATACCTTTCATGAATTTAGCATAACTAGGAATTTGCTCCAGAGCCTCATCGAAAGGTATGTTAATGTGAAGTTTCTTGAACACCTCCAGAAACTTACCAAATTGCTTGTCCATCTTTTATTTTTGCAATCGCTTTGGAAAAGGCGGTCGAAGATAGAGCTGTTTTTCCCCTGTGTTACCCTCAGGCAGAGTGTGTTCAACAGTATTCTTCCTTGATTCCCCCTCTTTCTCCTTTTACATTCCTTCTTCATCTATAACTTCAACTTCTCCATCTTTTGCTTTTTCAGCATCAACAACTTTTGCAGACCTTAAGGTGGTAGCTTTGACTTGCTCTTCAACTTCCTTCCTGCCTGGCACTTCAGTATGGCTGGGAAGTGTTCCAGGTTGATGATTGAGCAAGGCATTGGCTATTTGTCCAATTTGATTTTCCAAGGTCTTGATAGAAACAGCCAGACTTTTGCACAACAGCTTTAACTCCTCAAAATCAACACTAGAAGGAGGAGCAGCACCTCCTTGTTGAGGATATGATTGCCTTTGAGCAAATTGCTGAGGTTGGTGGAATCCAGGTGGATTAAACTGTTTACTTGCAGCTTGCTGATATGGTTGCTGAACAGTATTCTGATTATTGCTCCAGCTGAAATTGGGATGATTTCTGTTATTAGGATGATAAGTAGTGGGCACAGGCTGCTGCGGTCGCTGAAAATTGTTCACATACTGAACAGATTCATTAACAAGAGAACACTGATCCGTAGCATAAGAGCCTGCACAAAGCTCACAGACACTAGCTATTTGATTTACTCGATAGTTGGCTAAAGAATCGTCCTTCATAGACAGCGCCTGAAACTGCACTACAATAGCTGTAGCTGCATCAACTTCCAGAATACCTGCTACCTTACGAGGCATCATCCTTTGAGTTGGGTTTTGTTACTCGTTTGCAGCCATAGTTTCAATGAGATTATAGGCCTCAGTATAGCTTTTGGCCCACAAGGCGCCTCCAGAAGCTGCATCGAGCATGGGTCGAGATTGGGCCCCCAAACCATTGTAGAAACCAGTGATCACCATCCAGTCAGGCATACCATGATGTGGACACTTTCTCAACATATCCTTGTAGTGCTCAACATATCCTTTTAGCGCTCCCAAGCTTCGCACATAGATTCTCCTTGTTGCTGCGCAAACTGAGTAAGAGCCTCCTCATAGATGCAGTTTTGGCCATTGGATAGAACTTCACCAGAAACTTTTGCGCAAAATCTTCCCAAGTAGTGATGGACCCAGCTGGTAAAGAATGTAACCAATCCTTAGCTTTTTCCCTCAGAGAGAATGGGAAAAGGCTCAGCTTGGTAGCCTCATCAGTAACACCATTATACTTGAAAGTACTACAGATCTCGACAAAATTCCTGATATGCATGTTGGGATCTTCAGTCGCAGCACCTCCGAAAGAAACAGAATTCTGCACCATCTGAATAGTGCCCGACTTGATTTCAAAAGTATTGGCCTGAATAGCCGTATGAATGATGCTTAACTGAATGTCATCAATTTTAGGCCGAGAAAAGTCCATAAGAGCTTGATCAGCTTGAACTACACGATCACCCATTATTTCAGGTTCTTTCTTTTCACTCTCTTTATCTGAATCTTCAAAAACTATCTTCTCCGGAAAGTCAAGAGCTGTATCTGTCTCCTCAGCTTTATCCATATTTCTCTAGCGAGTGCGAGAACGTGTTTGCATAAACGCTCACTAGAGTACCTGAAACACAACCGGAAGCAGTAAGTAACAAGTCTTAATCAATAAATCCTAATGACCACTGATAGCAAGTACATAAACTAAACAAATTAACACCGAGTCCCCGACAGCGGCACAAAAAACCAACCAACACATGACGTATCAATAAATGCAATTGGGCGACTAAAGATCAATCAAATCGCAAGCAAACAGACAACTAGAAATGTGGTGTGTGCGAATGCTTAATGAATATGCTTCGAAACTAGATCAAATCACCATCCCTCCCTGATGGAAAGAACCCCTTCTCCCTCATAATAGGCTTAGTCAAAAGCTTTGTGTACTCTTCTTTAGGAGCCCCATCCAACAATCGGGGCCTCGCAGCAGTATTCCTCGAAGAATCAATAGTAGTCGGGTTGGTGCTGCTGCTACCCACAGTTCGTGATCTCTTTGGGGCCATTAAAAATGAGAATAAGAGTTGGAGAGTTTGTGTTTGGTGTGTAGGAGAGATTTTATAGAGTTGAAGGTGTATGGGATATGTATGGAGAGGTTGTATGTATATATATAGCAAGATTAGGGGTTGAATTTGATTAGGTTCGATCCTCGGCAGCGGCGCCAAAAACTTGTTAGGCACAAAGCATGCGCTAAATTATTCACATAAGTATAAGCGTTCGCAAGTAATATATAATGATTTCTAGTTCGTTCCCACAGAGACTCTGATTAATTATAATGAATTAACACTTACTCACCTATGTATGATTATTCTTCAATGTCAAGACAATAACGATTAAGGTTGATTAATTAATATTAACTACGGGAATTAAACACTTGAATTAACAATAGTAAACACACATGAGATCATAACTTCATTACTACTTCATTCAATAGTCATTGTTATTACCCTTAGCATGTAATGGTGATGATATTAATCGAACAACACGAAACTGATAAACGCCAACTTTCATTGTACGAATACCATTCTACCAAGCATCCACAATTAAGATAGAAGTTGAATAGGCATCAATTATGTTGAGACCCTATATGTCTACAGAATTTGACAATATAACGATTTAAGCGCAAGTTATTCATTATGATTACATAGGGCAAGTAAAACGATTAGAGTTACCCACTAATCATGCATACAATACATGAACCTATGCTAGCATGGCAAGTTCTATATCTCAAGATTCACTGTCACTTCACAAGAGATTAACAGGCTATCTTACATGTTCGCGACGCACATAAGACGAATAAGCACAACCTATGCTAGATATCTTACAATCACCACATAACAAGGTATTAAATAATTAACTAAAGAAATCCATAGTAAATCTGCTAGGATCCCATGATCACGATTAGCCCATAATAGAAATCATCGTCACCATGGGTTCATATGAAAGCATGATAATAACACAACAATATAAACTAATAAAAATACTTAATAAATAATGAAGTACGTCACAAGAGTATTAAGGTTCAAAGTATAAAGAAAACTAGCATCCACCGTTACAACGAATTAAAAGAATCACAAGATAAACGTATGATTCCTCTACTTCATTGTTGCATGCTAAAACGTTTTTCTCAATCTTCTTGCCTTCGCTCTCGATAAAGAAAACGTCTTCTCATAAGGTTTATATAATAACCCAAAAGAACCAGCGTCAACAGAAGTCCAATCGTACTCGAATTATAAAATCCAGATTCTAATTTTTCGTACACAGGCGGCCGCATGCATCCTCCACGAGGGCGCCTGCTAGCATGCGGTCGCCTGCTCCCATCAGGCGGGCGCCTGCAACCTTTCTGGAAAAATCCTTGGTTTGCTTCTGTTTTTGCTGATTTCTTCGCTTATCATCCCTCGACTGATCCCAAGCACTTCCCTAAGCTTATTTTGATAAAATCCACCTATCTAAGCAAGTTATACCCTGAAATGTAATAACACTCGAAAATGCGTCAAATACACAAAATACTCGAGTTCAAGACACCAATTCAAGCTGTTATGAGACGCTCTAAGTGGTATAAAATGCCACTTATCAATGGATTGTGTGATGCCTACCAGAAAGGAAAGCAGATTAAAGCATCATTTAGAAAGAGGCTTGATTCAATAATTGAAGAACCTTTGTAACTGTTGCACATGGATTTATTTGGACCAGTCAATGTGTTGTTCATCTCAAGGAAAAGATATTGCCTAGTAATTATAGATAATTTCTCAGTTCTCTTGGACATATTTTCTAAAGTCCAAAGATAAAGCTAATGAAATCATCATCAATCACATAAGGTAAGTCAACAATCATTTTGACTTCAAAGTAAGAAGAATCGGGAGTGACAATGGAACTGAGTTCAAGAATTCTGTGATGAGATCATTTTATGATGAGAATGGGATTATGCATGAGTTTTCTGCAGCTAGAACTCCACAACTAAATGGAGTGGTGGAAAAGAAAAACAGATCTCTTATTGAAGCTACAAGAACAATGCTATAAGAATTATAATTACCAACATATTTTTGGGCTGAAGCTGTGAATACTGCTTGCTACACTCAGAATATCTCTTTGGTTAATCAAGAAAAATGCATGACACCCTACCAATTGTTCAAGAATAGGAAGCCAACTCTAAATTTCTTACATGTCTTTGGCTGTAAATGCTACATTCTAAGAAATCAAACTGATCAACATTGAAAGTTTGATGCCAAAGCAGATGAAGGAATTTTTGTTAGATATGCTGTTGGAAAAGCATATAGAGTCTACAATCTAAGAACCAACATTGTTATGGAATCAATACATGTTGTGTTTGATGATAAAAATATTGAAGGACTGCAAGATGGATATTTCCATGAGAGCCTCAAATTCGAAAATGTTGAGATGGTTAGTGATGATAGTGATGATGAAAGTGATCAAGAAATAGTGGCTAAAGACAATACAAAAAAATATACAACTAATGAAGCACATAACTCAACATCCATCGAGTTACATAATGCTTTATCCGTCGGTAGACAATCAGCTTCATCCGTCGAGATACAAAGTGCGTCATCCGTCGGAACAATAAGAGAAGCTGAGAGTCAAAACAGATTACTTACAGAAAGAACCCCATCTTTAAGTCAAAGATTCACAAACTCAGGGGGAGTTTATTTTAATTAAAACTCAGTCACACATCAAGATAATAATGAGGCCTCTTCATCTGGAGCTAATCTACCACAACAGAGAAAATGGACTAGAGATCACCCTTTTGAACTCATTATTGGTGATGCATCTTCTAGAGTTCAAACAAGGAAAGCAACTCAAGAAGAATGTCTATATATCAGCTTTCTTTCTAAGGAAGAACCAAAGAAGGTAGAAGAAGCTCTGTTGGATCCTGATTGGGTTTTATCTATGCAGGAAGAGCTAAACCAATTTGAAAGGAATAAAGTATGGAAGCTGGTATCCAAGCCTAAGGGAAAGAATCCAATTGACACCAAGTGGGTATTCAGAAACAAGATGGATGAAAATGGCATAGTTGTTAGGAACAAAGCTAGATTAGTTACTAAGGGCTACTGTCAACAAGAAGTAAAAGATTTTGATGAAACTTTTGCTCCTGTTGCAAGACTTGAAGCCATCAGAATTTTCTGAGCTTATGCCGCCCATGCCAATTTCAAAGTCTATCAAATGGATGTCAAAAGTACCTTTCTGAATGGAGATTTGGAGGAGGAAGTCTATGTCATACAGCCTCCTGGTTTTGAAGATCCAAATTTTTCAGAATATGTATATTATCTATTAAAAGCACTTTATGGATTGAAGCAAACACCTAGATCCTGGTATGACACTTTATCAAAGTTTCTCTTAGAAAATCACTTCACAAGAGGTACTGTTGATAAAACTTAATTCTTGAGAAATGTTAATGGCTCTAGTATACTTGTTCAAATTTATGTAGATGATATTATATTTGGCTCTACAGATGAAAAACTTTGCAAAAAGTTTGCCAAATTGATACAAAGTAAGTATGAAATAAGCATGATGGGAGAACTAACTTACTTTCTTGGTTTACAAGTTAAGCAAGTTAGTGATGGAATATTCATTAGTCAAACCAAATATATTTATGATCGTGTAAAGAAGTTTGATTTAATGGATTGCACATCTGCAAAAACTCTTATAGCCACTGCAACTAAACTTGAATTAAACACTATTGAGAAGTCTGTGGATAGTTCAAGCTATAGAGGCATGGTTGGCTCACTTCTGTACTTAACAGCTAGTAGGCCAGATATAATATTTGTTACTTATCTTTGTGCTAGATTTCAGGCTGATCCTAGAGAATCTCACTTAGTAGCTATTAAGAGAATTTTTAGATATCTCAAGGGAACACCAAAACTTGGCATTTGGTACCCTAGAGATTCTGGCTTTGATCTAACTGGTAATTCAGATGCAGATTATGCAGGTTGTAAAATAGATAGAAAAAGTACAACAGGAACCTGTCAATTTCTAGGGAACAAGCTTGTGTCCTGATTCAGTAAAAAGCAAAATTCGGTTTCTACTTCTAAAGCTGAAGCTGAATATATTGATGCTGGTAGTTGCTGTGCACATATTTTATGGATGAAAAACCAACTGTTGGACTATGATCTACAAGTGGACAGAATTTCTATTTTCTGTGATAACACAAGTGCAATTGCCATCACTGAAAATTCAAGCATTCAAGAACAAAGCATATAGACATCAAGTACCACTTCATCAGGGAACATGTAATGAATGGTACTGTGGAACTTCATTTTGTTCCAAGTGAAAAGCAGCTTGCAGATATATTTACCAAGCCACTTGATGAATCCACCTTTTCTAGGTTGGTAAGTGAGTTAGGTATGCTTAATTATTCTTGAATCCCTTCTGATAATTTTGCAAGCTATGAAGCAGCTAGAAACTTAATTGATTTTTCTGTTTTAGATGAAATTTTGGCTAAGTCAAAATTTACATCTCGACGGATGCTCATTATCCATCGAGTTTGATCATCCGTCGGAATATAATATCTTAATAAAAATCAATTACTTTTCTGGATTATTTTATACCCGACGGATAACTGTTTTATCCTCATCCGTCAAATTGTCTACATCTTAGCTGTTAAAAGTACTTAACATTATCCATCGAATATACTTACAGTCTGTAAGTATATCACGACGGATAATTGACAGAATTTTGACAGTTTATTTTTTTTAAATGGCTATTTTAGGCAATTTTGATTGGTTATTTTATTTTACTTTATGACTTTTGACAGTTTATTTCTGAGATAGTATAAAAGCTAAATTCACTTTCATTCTTTTCTTTTATCTTTCTCTACTGTAATTAACTACTCTCTTCTTCTTCAAAGTAAAACCCTCTCTCTTTATGTAAGTTATCTTACTCTAACAATGGCACCAGTAGTCAAAATCATGTCTCAGTCATATTTATCTATGAGAAGAACAATTTTATGGCACTTGTGAACAAAAGGATTCCAACATCTGGAGATTATCACAAAATGATGGATTTTGTGAAGGGATTCAAGCTTAATTATGCTATGTTGGAATCACCCACAGTCTACTACGAAGTTGTGGAGAAGATGTGGACAACTGATGTCTATCAGGCCAATGACAAAACCATCACTCTCTCCATCAAAGGTAAGGAACACTGCATTAACTGTGACATTATCAAAGCATGCTTTAAAATTCCAGATAACACCACTATTAATCCACAAACAGATGCCGATATAACTAATTTGCTTAACTTCATGGGCTATGCACTTCCTACTGCTAAATTAAGTGAGATTAGAAGGATAGGTCTTAGAAAAGAGTGGAGTTTCTTGTGTGATGTAGTTACCAAAGGGTTTTCTGGTAAAATAAGTAACTTTGATTCTGTTAATACTACTATGCTTAATATGCTTTACATGCTTCTTACTGATAAGTACTTCAATTTCAGTGATGCTGTTATGTTTGAGTCAGGATATAAGTTAGGAGAGGTTAATAAGAGATTTAAACATATCTATTATGCTAGATTCCTTATGATTATTGCTAACCATATCTGTGAAGATCTTGTAATTGAGAGCCCAACCAACAAATTAGATTATTGGGTTCAAGAAAGAAGGGCAATTACAGACTTAAATAGAGCTGATCACCACAAGAAGGTGCCCTTGGTTTATTTTCTAATCATGGAGGGCCCTCAGGTAAGTGAGGTAAGCACCACTGCCTCTACTATTCCAACGGTCCAAATTTCTTTGCCTTTGAGTGTGGCTATGACATCTATGTCAATGACCCAATAGATGCCTACCCAAGCTACCAAAACAAAAAATTTAAAATCCAAAACAAAGAAAACCCCCTCTGGTTTCTCTCAAAAGAAATCAGTTGCAAAATCTACCAAATCTAAAGAGGGGAGTGTGAAGGGTAGTGAGATGGGTGAGGGACGGGGTGAACATCAAAGAAACCCCAAGGAAAAGGATGGAGAGGAAAGTGTACCTAAACCTAGCCACACCACAGTTTCTCAACAAACTGTGGTGATTAATAAGGAAATCAGCTCATTTCTAGTTTCATCCTCCCAAAAGGATGTCACTATTGAAACAAGCTCCCAACCAGGAGCACAGGCCAAGAGGGGAAGGAACACAAGCTCACCCCAAACTTATGCCAGAAAGAAGAGATCTAAAACTATTGGGGATGCATTGGGAACACACACAGTGCAAACTGAAGCTAAAGACTCAGTCACTGCACCATCTCAAAGTCAATTTGATGTGGCTCCAATAAATGTGGAGTCACAGCCAAAATCTTTAGTAATAGAAGCACCACAAACACCAAAATCTCCCACAAATTCTCCGGATGTGGACATGATCAACACATCAATTCCTGATTCCTCTTCTTTAACTCTGTTGAGGAAGCCAAAATCTAGTGCAAGTGAGCATCATCTTTTGGATGATTTGTTGGCTCACTTGCCAATTCTTTCAGGATCTGTTGAGACATCTGTGCCCAAATTTTCATCAATCTGCACAGAGTCTACAATAGTCTCCACTCCAAACTCATTCACTTCTTCTATTCCGGTGGATATTGTTATATGTCGGTTAATGATTGTATCTCGACGGATGTGCCTAACAGCAGTTATCCATCAGCTAGCCTAACTACTATCCCGATGAATGTTCTTCATCCGTCGGTACTCTCTACACACATTGAAATTTCAACAATTCTTACAAGTGTAGATGAGTTAGTAGTTGTACAATCACTCTTAGTTATGAGGGAAGGGAGTGAAATGAGTGAGAGACTGGGTTGCTCCCAGGAAAAAGGAGAGGAAAGGAGTGAACAAATGCAGGCTATTTCTTTTAGCCTGGAAAAAGAGAGTGAGAGGAGTTCCACCTTAGAAGGTGATGGTGATGGTGTGAGGGTGGTGATCCAAGGGGAGCCCTTGATGTAACAATAGAGAGATATTGAGAGAAATGCAGGTACAGGAGAAATAAGGATGTAATCCATTGCTAGTGAGATAATGAATGTTAGTGATGCAGACAAAGAGAAACCATTTCAGCAAGATAATCAAGCTATCATAGATTCCATCTCTTTGGATGCTGAGACATTTACTCATCCTGTTCCAGCATATCAACTTTTGGCTGGACAGGGCAATGAGAATGTAGAAAAGAAGCTTAACTTGGTGCATACAACTGAATCAATGCAAAGAGCAAAGGATGCCATCACAGCCATGCCACCTAAAGCTGGTGATGATGTTGACTATAGTACTGGTGAGTCTGAAGACTTCTTTGGAGATGAAGATGGTGATGAAGAAGAGTTTATGGACATAGGGGGAGAAGCAGACCCTAAATCTAGATCAAACATTCCTCCTTGGGTGTTTTCTAAAGAGTGTAATGAGCAGTATTTTAAAACAACTATTTTTCACATCATTCAACAGACACACAATACTCTTCAAGCCACTACCAATGCTAGCACCAAGAAGCTTCTACAGGCACATCTCAATTCTCTACAACTACATCAAATCCAAGCTCTTCAACATAACCAAGATGTCACTTCAATCAAAACTGAGATTAACCAAATCAAGAAGGATGTCTCTGAAAGATTAGATGCTAAATTTTCAGATACAACAGTGCTTGACATCAACATACAGTTGAGGAAGAATTCTAATCTTGCAGCCAAAGTGGACTCTTTGGACACTAGACTGAAAGCTGTAGAAGCCTCTCTATCAGCTATTCATCTACATCAAGCACAGCAAACTCAGTTGCTACAAGAACTGTGGTTGCACAAACTTCTACCTTCAATCTACTTGATGATAATAAAAAGGGGGAGAAAGAGTCAACAATCCCACTTAGTCAAGGAGAGCCAACCAGTGAGGGGGAGCATGTGATAAATGTTCAAATCAGTCAAGTAATAGTTCCACGAATTACATTACTAAATCCACCAGTATTAGACAGCATTGATCTGATCCAAATAGCAGCTGCTAAACTTGATTCAAAGAAAAATCCCAAGATGCTTGATGTTGCAGCTGTTGAGAAGGAATTAGATGAAAAATGGAAGAAGATTGATGCAGATATTCAGAAGAAATTTGGTCAGCTACAGAAACCAGACAAGACTTTTCATCACCATTCTCAAGTCAAACAAATCTCAGTGAATGGAATGAGTCTAGGTAACTTGGAAAAAGGCCAAACTCCATACATCAAATCTCCAAAAGCCAATCTGATTTTGAAACCTAAAAGGAACTATCCAAAGTCATCAGACAAGAATCCCTTGGATCTCATGTTTGAGACTCCAAAACCAGATGAAAAGAAGTTGTTAGCAAGGTCCATAGCATTTTACAAAGATCCATCTAATTCAGTACAAAAGAAGAGAATTGCCAAGATCTACATGAATGGTAAGGAAATCTGTGTGGTGGCTAGACACCCTCAGTTTGTAGAAGCTAAGAAGGAAGAAAAAGAAAGGATCAAGCAAGAAAAGAAGAACGCTGCTTTAGATGCTAAGAAGCTCAAACAAAAGAAGAAGCAAGATACTATCTTGGCCAAACTTCAAGATGTCAAATCTACAACTGAGATTTTTGAAAAATCAACTGTGGAAACTGAAACTCAAGATCAGAAAATGCAAAATGAACCTCAAAAGAAAAGGAAATTTAGATACAAACTTTACTCTAAAAGAAAATTAGACTTCAGTGATGAGGAAATAGAAGACTGCATTCCCAAAAAGTCTACAACTTCAACTCAAACATCGAAGCCCTCAGTGGTACATGAGAAATTCAAGGTAGATCCAACAAAGAATTTTCATGGTGAGCCTATAATTCCCAAGGATGAGCCAATAGACTGGGAAAGTTTGTCAATTCCTGAACTCAATTTACCTATCTTCTAGAAGCCAAAGAAAATAAGGACTAGAGCAATCAAGAAAGTCAAGCCTGTGTCTCTCAGAACCAAGACCCTAACCAAATCTCAACCTATAGTCAACAAGGGAGATCTTTTATATATCTATAACATCAAGGAGTTTTCAGATTTAAACCTCTATTTGGATGAATTGGAAGAAGTAAGAGAGATTGATGCTCACAGACATCTTCCTGAAAGACTGGTATTTAAGTACAAGGGAGTGAAAGAGATCGCATGGCCTCTTCATAGGATTCTTCAAGAAAGCCAATATGTACTGATAAAGGTCTTTTCATCATTCAAGAAAAACTTTGGTTTTAATGTAACTGCAAGGAAATTGGTCCTAAAGAACATAGAAGATCTAAGGAGCAATAAAGCCAAAGATGAACTCCCAAAAACTCTATCAATTACCTTCACAGGAAATAGAGTGCATTTGAGGCCTTATTGGCTGATGGAATTCATGGACAACAAGGGTGTTAGAAGATTCTTCAGACTGGATGACCAATTGAGTATCTCTAGCTTCCAGGAAAAAACTTCGAATTGGGAGGGCGGCAATGAGACTCTATTGGAAATGCAAGAAAAACTGGATCTATCTAAAGCCGATGAAATTGAATTTCACAGACAACTCCAGAATCAAATAGAAGAGAATAATAGGAAGCTTGGGAAGAAATCCAGACAATCAAGGAAATAGAAATCATCTGCTCAGACTAGAGGAGCACCTTGATAATGATTGTGAGAACTCTTTGTACACTTTACTTTGTTCAATTTTCAATAAACTTGTAACACTTGTCAGTTTTATCTACTATCTTTTAATAAGTATATTTAGGGTGTTTTGTTATCATCAAGTTTCTCTTAATTTATGGCTACAATTCCAGTAGACATAAATTGGGGTAGATTGTTAGGAATATGTTGTGAACTTGATGATAAGTTAAACAAAACACCTTAGTAGATTTAACTTAGTGAATTTTGTAGCTCTCGACGGATATTCTAATATAGTCCCGACGGATGAACTTTATAGTCCCGACGGATGACAATTTGACATCCATCGAGAGTGTAGCTTATGTAACAAATAAGTACTGTAGCATATTCCTGCAAACAACATGTTTTAGTCTAGTAGATTCTGTAGGATTCTCCGAGTCATGTTGACTACTAAATAGATATGCAAAACAGGTTGGCTAATTGTAAATATGAGATGTCTTGTAATTCTGTATAAGTGAAATAGAGTTAAGTGACAGATAGACTCCCGATGGATGATCTACAAGACTCCCAACGGATAATCAACAATACTCCCGACGGATGACAAACATAGTCCTGACGGATGATCAAATTCAAAATAGCTGTTGATAGTGACAACACAGTCACATGCGTCGGGTGTTTACAAAAGGAATGTGGCAGCCTGTTAAGCAGGATTTTGAGAACGAAGAAGCATTACCATTTCCATGCAAATGTGAAGATTTTCAAAGATGCTGGAATAGAGTAGTGAAGCAGCATGGAGTTAGACTAGATATATTTTGTTTTATTATCTTGTTTTACTGTCATGTAACTTGGTGATATATAAACCAAGTGTAGCAAGTAAAACAATCAACTAAGCAAGCTCATTTTCCGAGAAACATATCAAGCTGTATTCTGTAAAAATTTCTATATAGTTTTGTTTGTTCAACTTGTAAAGCAGCTGTGAGCTATTCAAAGCTTCACAGAGTTCTCAATCTGATATATATATATATATATATATATCCGGTGGATACTTTCAAATCCACCAGAAAGTTTAAGGTTGTGTCTTATCACTTAGTGGTTTGATTTCTATTACTCTTTCATTCCGCACTATTGCAAATCAAACACTGTTATATATATATATATATATATATATATATATATATATATATTAAGTTAGAACAATTTTAAAATCTCAAAAAGTAGCCAGAATTATATTCAACCCCCCTTCTGTAATTCTTGTTGTATTTTTAGGGAATAACAATTGATGAGGTTCGGAAAGAAAGGAAAGCTAAGTCCAAAGTACATTAGACCCTTCGAGATATTAAGACGTATTGGGAAGTTAGCATATGAGCTAGCCCTACCCCCGAACCTGTAGCAAGTTCACAATGTGTTCCATGTGGCAATGTTAAGGAAGAATAATTTGGATGCCAGACACATAGTGAAATACGAACAGGTAGACATGCAACAAGACTTAACCTATGTGAAACAACCAGTAAGGATTACAGATCGAAAAAGGAACAAGTGCTTAGGAACAAGGTTATCAATCTAGTCAGAGTTTTGTGGTAGAACCACAATGCGGGAAAATCAACTTGAGAGTTAGAAAGCGCAAATCTAGAAAAGTATCCCCAACTGTTTCCTATCTGATTCCGGGACGGAATCCTTTTAAGGAGGGGAGACTGTAATAACCCTAATTTTTGGAATTTTTGAAACCCTGATGGATAGTATTTTTTGCTGATTTTGCTGATTGAGTAAAATTATCAGACCACACTATATAAGAGTATTATTATGGAAACTCTGAGATCATATTAGTATTTCATAAAGTAAATGAGTGTATGTAAATTTCGTCAGAATTCGAATTCGAATTCGAACACTTTGATTTTTCCCGAAAATCTACCAGATATCGAAAGAATTAAGTATAAGGTAACATGATTAAAAGGAATTCAATTCAAGGATTATAACAGAGGATCATTAGAGGAATATAAGATATTAAAAAAGGTTTAGGGAAACCCAAATAATAAGATCCTGGATATAATCCCTCAAACGAACAACGAGAATGAGAGTTAAGCGAACTATAAAATAAATAAGCGACCAAAGATCAAACTTGTACAAGAAACAAGAGATATTAATTAAGTGTATTAGAATCAAGGTGACATCATCAATCCATAGGAATTGGACAAGTGGCTAGATGGTGATGTAAGCTAGATGATGCAAGCAATGACACAAGCACTTTATTAAAGCAAATCTATATATCTAGCTAAGGATGAATTTAAACCAATTAAATCATTTGGTCAATAATCCATCAACCAACCAAGCAAAGAAGCAACCAAAAGCTCATTCTTCATTTTTTTAAGAAAAACCCGAGAGCAAAAGGAGATAAAAATGGTGGAGAAAGAAATGCTTGTATCTTGAGTTTCCCTTGGCCGATTCGCACGTTCTACCAGTCAAATCGAATCCCTCGAGAAGCTCTACGCATATAGGGTAACCAATCTCCTCACCTTCTTGATTCGCATACTCATTTTTTATGATTTACAATTAGGTGAATAATAACCATGTTTATGTTCTTGGTTTTGTGTTGAAGTTTATAGCATGTTAAGGTAGCTTAAGGATCATCCAAGGATACATAGGCCTTTGTAAGAGTATGAGAAGTTTCATGAAGGTAATACCAGAGCTTTCCCTCTTTGATTAGTAGTATGAACTTGTATATTTTAGGGATTATAAATGGATGTTTTGATGGTTGATTAGTGAATGAAAGATTAAGCATGTTTAGTGTAATATTTGTTAAAGTTGATTTTGTGATTGTTGAACCATGCGTGGAATTGGTTGGGTTGGATGATCTTGAGCTTGTTTTGACCTTAGTTCAGTAGTAAAAGTTTAGATCTTGAGTTTTGGTTGGATTGTTGTTAAAATGGAGTGATTTGGTATAGTAAGAATCTGGGAATCGCTAAAGTATAGCCATCGTAATACCCGTTTTTCTGGAAACTATTTTTATGCTTGACTTTTGGACCTGAACACCTACTATTATGAACTCATATTCGCATTTGCAGTCACATTTGCATTCACATCAATTATGCAAGACTTCTATCAATTAACTGTTAAGTTCTTGACTTTATAATATTGTTCGTTATGAAGTGTTCATGTGTGTGTATATATATATATATGCATAGACTAGATATGAGTTAAGAATTATTTTGAGGTATGAACGACTCCCCTAAGATATGTATGTATAAGGATTTTTGAATCCCTGGAATAAGGAAGAGTAATTAAGTGAAGTGGATTCAAATAAACGAGAAAGTTAATAGCTAATTATTTCTGTTTTTGTTATGTCGACCAGAAGCCGACCTTTCTTCTGACAGTGGTCATCTTAGTTCGAATAATGTTCCTTCGAATATTATACGATTTTATATTATTCTGTTCTTGGTTATTAGAGTTTGAAGTATTTAATCATATTAAATACCAGAAGTAGAATAACAAACAAGTTTATCACAACCTAAACTCATAAAGACGATGTAGTCATAAATTTATTATCTATATTCTTCGAAACATTTTTGGAATAATGAAGGATTTAAGATGGACTTTGGTAAATAAAGATTAAACAACAATAATTAAATATATTAATAAAATTATTTTATTTAGTTTAATTATTTTGAAATATTGGTTAAGGAATCTTAATTGATATTCAAATGAAGACCAAATTCTAAAAGTATTATTTTAAATCAGAGAGTAAGAGATTATTAAATATCTTAGCAATTGTTAAGGCTTCCTGGTCAAATCGAGAATGTTTTTTGATTAATAATATTCCTTGATGGATAACAATAAATGTGATGACTGTTGAGATAAATAATAGTAGTAATGAGAATAAAGAGATAAGAATGATGTGATTGATATAAAAAAGATTGAGAGGTAATTGTGGAATGTGAAACATGGAATGTCATGAATGAATTAAAATAAAAAGTAAAGATTTTTTTATAATGCATTGGACTCGGTTAAAGCAGGGATCATTGTACATGATGCCCTAGCAAATGCGACTGGATTAGTCAGCATACTATTAAAACTAGATTACGGTCGACATGAAAGTCGGTACCGTGGATTGAGAATATCGGAAATATGGTACTTCTGTGTAAGTGGCCGTGTCTAGTCGGTCCAACCATTTTTATTTCTGGCCTATGTGCTTCCAAAAGATGTGATCAAGTTCGAAAAGTGTTCTTGTCCATCATAAGGTCAAGTTCGAAAAGTGTTCTTGCCTTGGTCAAGTTCGAAAAGTGTTCTTGCCTTGGTCAAGTTCGAAAAGTGTTCTTGTCCAGCTACTAGTAATAAAAAGGTTCCTCGGAAAGACATGATTGAAATGACTGATCATTATTTAATCATATCCAGTTGGTTTAAAGTCCCGATCTCTCAGAAAAGAAATGTTTAAAATATTATTAAATTATATTATCACCGATAAGTGCTGATAATAAACAGAATAAATAAATAGTTTTATATCTAACAACATTTTGAATTGTTAAGATCGTTTGGTAATGGAACATCTTGAAACTGATGTTGGTTGTGGAAAGAGGGAATGAGTAATTGTTGTATTTAAATTGTAGTCCAACTAAGTGTTGGATAATGATACATTAAAGATTGATTGAATGAAAAGTATATCATATAGTAACTTGAACTGTTGGAGAATTATAAAATGGTTTGAGGTTTGTGAAAGATGTTGAGGTTGAGGAATAATATAAAGGGTATAATGGTTTGATTCTTTTTCCTATTAATCCTATTGAAGTATATTCTATTTTTATAAGTTGATAGTTACCGGTAGAACTTGTTGGGCATTATTTGCTCATTCTTGTTGTTTCATCTTCCAACCCCACAGATAGCAATATGGCCATACCATCGATGAGTAGCAAGGAAGTCAGTGATATCTATTAGTTCATATGATTGGCTTGATGTAAATCATTAAGCTGGTAGGTGACTAGTTATCCTAGCATATTTTATTTAAGTTAAATCATGTAAATTATTATAACATTGGGTTAAGTCTATATTGGACTGCTGGTTATGCTTCATCTAGAAGTACTAATCAGTAGCATATCTAGAAGAGATATCTGGAAGAATGTAATAATTTTTGAATGTAATAATTTTTGAATGTAATAATTTTTGAATCACCGTATTTTTATGGTTCAGTATTGTATCGATGCGTTCTCTGAGACTTGAGACTATAACATGTGTGTGTGTAAAAGGTAGGGGTCAAGATGGAGTAATTGTGTTGATGAGAATTATAAAGGAAATGTTTGAAAAAGGATTTGTAAAGTTGATCGTAACTCAGATTCCTGATCCTGAATTTGGGGGTGTTACATTCATTCACAGTTATATATATTCAAAAGAGTTTTTAAATTTTTAAAAGAAAACAGAATTTTATTCAACCCCCTTCTATAATTATGTTGTTAGATTGTTAGAGAATACTGACGTATTATTTGTTTGTTTATAATCACATTAATCTTAAATTACAAAATAGAAGTACTTTACTATGAACATTAACACCGAACACTCTAGACTTGCAAGCTGAAACATATATCATAAAACATAAATATTAGTATATTCACAACTTCAATCACACTATACAATCAAAATTATCATAAAATTAAGAGTTTAATTCAGAAACAACACCTAGACATACACACGTATATATATACAGATTTTTACAAAGAGATGAAAGAAGGTTGTTGATCATTAATGTTGCGGTTGCTCTCGATATGTCTAAATTCTTTTACAATTAAAAAACCTTGTTTTTATATTTAAATATATTAATTCATAAACATGACTTTTTAATGGCTTTTTACTTGTTGTGCAATATTAATTCATAAACATGACTTTATATTGGATTATATTCTGGTTCCTCCGCTGCTCATATGTGCCAATATTTTCAAGCATGGATGACCAATTGTTGGATGCCATGTGTGATCGACTTAAGCTAGTTCTCTACACAGAGAAGAGCTGTATAGTCCGTGAAGGTGATCTAGTTGATGAAATGCTTTTCGTCATGCATGGCAAAATATTGACAATGACCACCGGGTGGAAGAACTGGCTTCTTTAACTCTGCTAATCCAAAACCAGGTGACTTCTGTGGAGAAGAACTTCTTGCATGGCCCAAACTTTTCATCTAATCTTCTTATCTCAATAAAAAATGTCCAAGCAGTATCCGATGTTGAGGTTTTTGCCCTAATAGCTAGAGAGCTCAAGTTTGTTTCCTCCCAGTTCCGACCTACACACAGACAGCTCCATAAGCTAAAAGACTATGACTAAAAGCCAAGCTGGAAGCGACTGCTTCTATTCTCGCTGGGATTGGACATAGATTGGGGATTTATAGATCGTAGTAGTTCGCCGAGCCTTTAAAGTAAGCAGCTTCAACACACTTTCAGGTACTTTGCAAAACTCTCTCATACTTAAACATTACAGCTATTGGATCTACAAAATTGAAGAAGCAGATGAAAAGCCACCTTAATTAATGTAAAGTGCTTTACATACTTTTCTGCTACAAATCACCGCAGTGAAGATCACGGGAAGCTTATTTTTTACAAGCAGCATGGCGGCATCATTGTAAGAGGCAGTTGGAGAATACTTCAAAATGTGTTGGCAAAAGAGGGTGGAACAACACCAAGACTTGAAGCCACCACCTATGCTTCACGGTTTGCTTCCAATGCGCTTCGAGCCTTGCGCCACAATTGGGTACCTAGTGCAAATTTGCCCAAAAACATGCCAACGTTCAGAAGCCAATTGAGCCTGATTTCAGTGCTAAAGAATGTAGATAATGTGTACATATATTTTCATGAGAATAAGAAACTCTTTACCCCGTAAGTATATATAATTTTTCCACTTTGTCACATTGTCCTTTGCTTTCTAGTCCTTCACTCTAAGCCTTATTATATTATATCCTTTATTATATTCTGTAGTCTTATATATAGTAAGCCTATGAGATTTTTTATTTAAAATTTTGGTCCTGTATTGTCAAACCAATCTCAACTGCTGATTTAGTATGATTAAAAAATAGACGATTAAGATAATATCTTATTAAAATAAGTATATTATTAATATAATTATAAATAGAAAAAATATTTTATTCTACTGCTATTTAAAATACAATGTAACACGCTTACTATCCAAAATTTTAGTATGCCAAAATAATCTCAACCGTTAGATCTTATATAATAGATATGTAAGATTATATCTTATTAGAATACGTATATTTTTAATACAATCATAAATATAAAATGATTATATTGTTCAACTGCTTAATAATATAATCCGGAATATAACATGATAGATTTAACCAATTAAAAATATAAAAGAATTACATTTTTCTACTATAATTATAAATAAGATAAATTGTTATTCAAACACTAATTGCGATACAAAGTCCTAATATAATCCTAGATAGAGTATGATTATATAGATTTAACCAATCATAAATATAAAAGAATTACATATTTATTACTATTTAAACACAAAAAGATAGACTATGATTAGATATTTTATTATATATAGTTGTAGTTCAATTCCACATTCGTATATATTTCTCAATATCTGCATATTTGTTGAAACAATATTAAAATAAACTATCAAAAATAAAAACATTATTACAACAACATCATAAATAATAATGTACAATGTATATACACATTAAAATTTATAAAAAATAGAAAAATAAAATGTTTAAAAAGGTAAAAAATTTAAAAAATAAATTGTAAAAATTTTAAAAAAATAAATAAAAATTTAAATTTAAAAAACCGTGCATTGCATGAATTATAAACTATTATATCATTTATATATAATACGCGTGATAGACTTCTTATCCAAAATTTTGATCCTTACCGTCGATAAGATATTATATCTCGATACAATCGTAAATAGAAAATGATAACATTGTTATACTGTTATTCAAACACTAGAATACAATAATAATTTCCTAATAAAATCTTAAATATAATATGATTATATGTTTAATTAATCATAAATATAAACAGATTATATTGTTCTACTAATATTCAAATACCAAAATGTGATACAAACCGTAGATAGAATATGATTAGATAGTTTATTATATATATAGCTTTATAACATATATCGCCAAAAAAGTAATTCAATTCAACATCGTATACTTCTTAATATTTCCATATTTGTTGTAACAATATTGCAACAAATCATAAAAATTAAAACAATATTATAATAACATCATAAATAACAATAAATTTATTCTTTAAAAAATTTTAAAAATAAAAGTTTTAAAATTATAAAAATAAAACAAATAAATTTTAAAAAATTCTGCATCGCACGGACTATAAGTTAATATAAAAAATAATTCTAAGGTAGTTGTTATCCAAGATTTTTGTACCGCCAAAACAATCTTAGACGTTGATATGAAATTTTCAAAAATAGACCATCAAAATTATTTCCTATTAGAAAATATAAGACCTATAAAATTATTTGAAAAAAAGAATTGTTAACACAATTATAAGTAGAAAATGGTTACATTTTTCAAATACCAGATTGCGAAACAAGTATGATTGTTTGTTAGCTTTAAATACAAATTTGTATGCTGTTCTGATACACATTTTAGATAATGAACTTGAAAAGCTCTGGAATTCAGACTTGGAATTCAAAGTGCGACTTGTATACATAGAATTTGCAGGAGGAACATCAGCTCGTGAAGAGACTGTCCCAAAAATACGCTAGAAATTTGTGTTCCAAACAACCATTAAAGGGCCCATTTTAAGTTGCAAAGAGTGTACGTACTTGAGAGCTTTCATCCACTTGTCTTGTTATTGAAACTCTGGGTGATGGATTAGGTTTCCACTTTGTCATTCTCAATCCTACAAAATCACCTTAAGTTTATCGTGACATGAAATTCCAATAAGAAGACTACCCAACATAAAACTAATTAGCAGTATATCACAAATTTAATACCCATAATATTGGCTCAACATAACTACATATATGTATATATATATATCGATTAGTTAAGTATAGATAACAAAAACACCTATCAGTTAAGTGATCAATAATTTTCCTGCACTAATGGCTTATATTTTCCATGTACAACTGTAACTACATAAGATAACGGAGACCAGAAAAACCCAACTTTAACAACATAATAAATCCAAATATAGGTCAACAGTCAGTTCACCCATAAATATTTTTAAATTGAACACTTCTCTGACAGATTCTCTGTTATTCAGACAACAGTCAACAGATGATTAGTGTACATCATAAACTGGCCCATTCTTTAAACAAAAGGAAATTAACAAACTACTCCCCTTTAAAATTGAGATTATTAAGAGAGCGTTTGGAAACTTGCAATATTTCATTTCAAATAACATGATTTGAGTTGTCATTTCAAATTGTCATGTTTATACTAATATTTGAATATTCTGGATTTCAAATGAAATCTAAATCCAAATTCTCAAACAGCTTATTTGATCAAATACAGAATTTCAAATGAAATCCAGTTTCTCAAACGGAAAGGGATGTGAGAATGGAATTTTATTAGAGAGCAGTGAGCATTAATCGTAAATTGGAGGGAATTAAAGGTTAATTAAATGGTGGAATGTAATGAATGATCTTGCAGAAATGACTGTAGAATAGAGTACAGCCACATTCCATTACATTAAAATGAACATTTGTAGTCCTGGATAACTCTTACTACAAAAGGAAGTTTTGTATAAGTAATTTTGTCAAAATTATTCTAGAAAGTATATTTGATATTGATGCAGGGTATTAAAGGGTACCTGATGTGAGATCAACTGAAACAGGAAATTATTGAACTCATTCCAATACCTGGTGCAGACAAATTAAGTGGATAATTAGATAAAGGGAGTTGAGCATAAATTATGTAAGGGACACAAAAACTGAAGTAAATAGTAAGACCATACTCATACTTCGACTCCAACTACACTACTCAAGCACCTAAAGAAGAAAATAATGAAATCTACTATGTAGTTGGTTATAGCAAACTTACCTGTCTTCCAACTCATTGAAGCGAGTGGATTTTATATTTAGTTCTTTCAGTTCTGCAGTGACTTCCGCACATTGTATTTCTGTATCTTCCATAGCTGCTTCAAGTTTCCTTTCTTCTTCTACTATCTTTGGAAAAATTTAAAAGTACAGGGTGTACCTCAGATTTTAAACATATAGGCAGATAGTACATCCATAAAATGTCAAAATGATATACTAAAATCAACAATATGTGTGCTTTTAACTTTTACATTTACACATTTTCTACACTTCTCACATAATTTACTTTATTTCCGCAAGCTAAGAGCGTAACTTAATTCATACAGAGCCTCGGAAATATCTTTGCAGAAGACATAACAGGAGTATCTTAATCAAAAATCAAAATACTTGATGATTATAAAACTTACACACCTCGATTTCTCCTTTCTTTAATATTTAAACTTATACTAGGTTTGTGCTATATGAGAACATAAAAATAACTGAAGCAAGAATAGGGAGGAGATAGAACACGACCCTGATCATCTCAGATCAGTTTTCTGAGTTTATATTAGCATAATGTAGGATAAGAGAAGTAATAATGATCGAATGGATACCAGTAACCACTTCTAAAATAAATCATCTTTTACTTGTTTAACTGCACAAAAAATACTATACTTTATCATATACTCCATCTACTATCTATGAGTTCTGGGTAACCCAACTTACTATCCAACAGATTTGACGTGCAACCAACATAGTAACTAGCATGACAAAAAAGTTGATAACAAAATGACACCTTACTCTTCAAACAAATAAGGAATGTAGCATCAATCTTGCTGATCACAATTATTCTCTACTTTTATAAAAGAAAATTTACCAATTAATCATTTAATATGTTTGATTTTTTTAACATTAATTTTATATCCTTAAAAACTAATATCCTCAGCACACTATTCCATATATATTACGTTTAACATTTTTATTGAGATTTAATATCCTCAACAATAATTTGGGAGCGATTAATAAATTACATGAATCAATAAGAGTAAATAGTCATATAAATTATTTATTAGCAAATTACACCCTGCATAAATATAGAATAGTTCTAATTGATTCTTTTTATGATTTACAAAATCAATAATCCAAATAATATCATACATGTCCATGATTCATGCTATAATTGATTCTTTTATGATTAGAAAATCACTAATTTATTATTTGAATCATGGAAACAATTATTAAGTGCAGATTTGTCTATACATACATCAATTCCTCCCACTAATTATGTCTCAATCACATATATAAACCATGTTCTTCCTTTCACACAAAATCACATCTTCTTACTAATAGTTAGCAACCACTATACAAACGTAATAATACTCAACTATTTTTGATTTTCTCATGTTTTTTTATGTATCTATCATGTAGTTAAAAGTTGAATTGATTCGAATTAATTCGCTGAATATGCTATTTTCCAGATTTTTAGCAACAATGTTCGATCAACTATCTTCTCTCGACATCTCTAGAACCACCTGGAAAATTGAAGCAAGAGTAATTCGAATGTGGCATTCGGTTCCAAACTCTTCTACCTCAAGCGATGCCATAAAGGGATATAACCTTATTCTGTTGGATGATATTGTAAAATCTATATTTTTTTAACTTATAATAGTTACATAAAATTATATTTAAATATCAATCTGTTTATAAAATGTTTGATAAGTTTAACCACTTCTTCATCATTGTTTGTTTATGTAGGATTGTCATGTACATACTTACATATATCCAGATTACTGGAAAATACATTCTGATAAGATAGTGGAGGGTGGCGTATACGTGTTTTCTAATTTTTACACCAAAAAGCTCTTGGAACACTAAAACATGTTTCCTCTAGGTTAATAATTAATTTATCACATACGACAACTATAGATCTTCTTGATGATATAATGATATCTGCCCACAAATTTGAATTTGTGGATCTAAGTGAACTATTTGTTGTTGCACAAACAAACGGTGGTGCATAATTTCCAGAATTTGCAACAGATTTTGAGGACACAATCCTTTTTTTAAAATTTCAAGTAATTTTTTCCACGCAGAGTGTCTAACGTCAAGATTGATTGTAGATGTTATGGGAGTATTAGAGAGTTTTGAGGAGCTTTTCAATATTGGTACTAAGTTTGGTCAAAGGGATATTGTCCATTTTCGGATTACTGATGGAAGGTATTAATTTTCTTGGTTCTTTCTGATTATTGTTTGTGTACATATATTTAATATTACTTTCCATATTATATGTTTATTATTACTTCATCTATTATTTTATTCTAGGCATTCCTCCAAAATTACCGTGTGGGGTAATCTTGCAATTGCAATTGATGAACGTTATAAAGAGATTCCAAAAGAAGAGCTAGTGATTGTCATATTAACCACTACCAAACTTAAGATTTTTCATATTTAGTTAATTTTTAATGAACTAACCTCTTTATTAATAAAACTATCAAAAAAATTGCAGCAATGAAGCTTAATTTTCAAAGTTTCTTGGTTGCAACCTCTGTTCAGATTAGCACTATACCTGCTTCCAAAATTTATCTAAACCTGGACCATGATGTCATTTTTGAGATGAGACAGGGGTTAACGTTTCTGACACATTTGAATAATTATAGCTCTTTAGTATGTATTTATTCTTAATACCAAAATTATTACATGTACTTTATTTCTCGAATTAGACTCTATGAAGAAGGTTATGTTCCTTCGAGGAAAGCTATATCATCATCAACTTAATCCGAAAGGTCAATTTATCATACTATTCATACTATCATGCTAAAAGAACTTAGTGAGAAAACAGTAACTGATTTTCTGAAGGTAATAATTAATTATTTGCTTTACACAGTTTTACTAACTACATATGTATAGAAATTTTGTTTATTTTTTTTCTACTGCCTCCAAATAATTTTATTCATCATATGTTAATTATTGTTTAGATGATTTTCCTATACAAAGTGAAAGTTAATAATATGGAGGAGAGTGTCGGTTGATGGTACCGTAGCTGCAGCAAGATGGATTTCTCTGGAGAAGTCACAAAACTGGAAGGAAAATATAAATGCTCCACATGCAATCAAAACAATCATGTTCCTCAAAAAAGGTTGTATAATTGTAAACTAAACCAGTTTAAAGTTATATGAAACTTCAAAAAATCACATAAGTTCTTAATCATTTTTTTAATATTTAGGTTCAAGATTTTTCTATTTACAGAAGACTCTACAAAAGCGTTTAATTGCGTCCTCTATGACCGTGCTGCAAAATGACTGGTGGGTAAAACAGTAATAAAACTTATTTCCAAGGGTTTCCAGGTGTGCCAATTTGTTATTATGGGATCTTTGTTTTAAATTCAGTTTTTAATTTCTATTTTGTAATAAATTTATTTATCAGAATCAATTATTTTTTAGGATTCAGGAACATATCCTCCGCATATTAAGACTATTAAAGGGGAAAAGATTACACTTCAAATTCAGCTCAATGATGATAACATCATCCTCAATAGTGCAATTTACTATGTAATTAATGCTTATGATACTAATGGCTCCACATCTTCCATGTCTACAAATACGGTGGCCTATGAAATTTCAATCTCAGTAAATGTAAGTCTTATTGTAATGCTCAGATTTCATCAAATGATCCTTAACTATTTATTTTTATATCTCATATCATTCACAGTTGATGATTCAGTGCCTATAATTTTTTATAGTCTGATGTGGTAGAAGTTACGGACCATGGACATACTCCAGGATCCGCTAGGTCTACCAGCAAGAAAATAAAATTGGTAAGCAGTTTGTTATTATTTTACCACATATAAAAGTGATAAACTTGACACTTTTCTGATATATAGTTCAGTGATAAACCTGAATTCTAATTACACCTATTTGTTTCTTTTTTATGAGAGGTGGATGTCCATTTTCACCTGGATCTTTGTTCTGAATGCACAGGGTGATCATGACATTTCCATATTTTTGTCATTTTAGTCGTACCAATCCATTTTTATTATTATTTCCCAGACACTTTTAAGTGTAATATTTCCATATTTTGCATTTTTTCTTTAAAACAAAATCAAGAGATTCGACAAATTTAATGACTATTAGTGTAATGACTCTTTTGTTTCAGGGTTTTGTATGGTGGGAATGTCTAAGTTTATACATATTATATTTAATGATTGCCGCGTAAATTTATTTAACTAAGGATTTCTCCCATTGGACAAGCTCTTATAAGTTATAACCATATGTACTTTAACTTTGGATGTCTCACTTTGGGAAGATTAGTCATACGAGTTCACTCATCTATCAATGTAATTATCAAATTTGATATAAATTAATGATCTAATATGATGACCAAGTAATAGTTTTAACCTCTATATTTGATGATCTTAATATAACCATGATGATCAAGTAAGTTTTTACTTAGATACTACTGGAAATATGTGCAATTAACACCAAAGAATGGATGTTGGATATTCTACTGGAATAGATACTGTACAATTAGATTACTGAAAATTGATAAAAACACTTTTCTACAATAAAAGGGAAGGGGACAACAACTGTAACACCCCCAGATCCGGGGTCGGGGATCCGGGTCGTCACGAGTTCCACTTCACCCAATCTCATTTAACAATCAACTACTCTTTACTGTGACCCCGCAATATACACACACACCACAAGTTATAGTCTCAGAGATGAATATCAAAAAAAAAAAAAAATAATCACAAGTCGTTTTATTCCACAATTAAGTCAATACACCTTAAAAAGGTTTCTGATTAAATTTACATTTCTTTGCCATTATTACAATTCATAATATACATAAGTCTAGTACATTACTAGTTGAAAACTTCGCCTATTGGTAATTTCTACCTCAGCTACAGCGGCCTGAACGCTTCCGGAAAGCTGCGGAACGTTTCCTATCCGCTTGCGAATTGGGAGCTTGGTCCTGTTCATCTTATCTATCTGATGTTGTGTGATGAAAGAAGAAAGCAAGGGTGAGCAGCAAGCCCACCAACATAATATGTATAATGATTAACAATATATGAGCCTACTCATAATACTCATGAAAGTCTTGGTCAAAAGAAATGAACCAAGTTTGATATCTTAATGCGATGAAGTCGCAAAATATTCAGTATATATATACATATATACTTTTCAAAATATTGGAAGTCCTCTTCCATGCATAATATGCACAAAGTCCCAGTGTATAACTGTATAGAAAATATCGTTGCAAGGTGATCTCATATATCTAACCTTGTCTCAACGTTTTTCTGAAAATCTTTGTCATTCATAAGACCATTATTAATTAGATATAAGTTTAAAAGATGAAGTTACAAGATACTCCAATATACTTATATCCTTTCCAAATACTACTTGAACTACCACCGTTCAAGTTATAATTAGTTCAAAAGTTCATCACATAGATGAGACTACAAGATAATACTTGAATAGATTCAACCTTTAAAATATCATCAAAATAAAATGAAGTTATGAGATACTTCATTTGATGCAAACATCATTTTGAAAACTTGACCCTGCCAACACTCAACAATCGCCCAACCGTAGCCTTTCTATCGAAGTGCTCTGGGTAGTGTTGCAGAAATATCCAATTGGATGATGAACTCATTACGGGAGTTTGCCGCGCCAGGAAGACCACTTACGATGATCAGTCGTAGTAGTACAACCCCACCATTTTCTACATGTAGAGGAGAACCTGTCGGATTTACTTGTCAACCGAACACTGAACTCCTAAGGAATGGACCGCCTTAGCGGAACTTCCAGGCCATTTGGGCCAATATAATAAGGCTGGGCCGGCGCTACTCGACCACTTACGCCACTCCTAGTTCAGATGAAATCCATGACTCTGAAACGTAAAGCTCGTTTCCCCCTTTCCCCAAGTAGAAACTTGTTGATACGGCTCCACCAAGAAGTCGTACCTAGTTGGAAAGGAAAACTCACCGATATTTCCCAGGCGATGCCTGTTAATGGATTAACTTGTTCCAAGAATTTTACTTCCCGAATATTGGGTAAGTAATCAAAAACTCTTTTACCAAGACAGCAACCTTGTTGCGAATATAAAACACACCACCGAGCCGGATCCCCCAGGTTTTGAGCGAGTATTTAAATCCCATTTTTAAAAGGAAGATCTTAAATATAAAAATAGTTTTGGGATCCGCTCTAACTTTTGAAAATCATTTTAAAGACTCGAAAACACTTTAAAGAGTGTTTGGAGTAAAACTGATTTAATGAAGTAAATCAGTCCCCAGAATATTTAGAAAATGTCTGAATATTATTATTTAAATAATATTCCCATAAAAAAATAATCTTTATAAAATAATTGAAGTAGAAGTATTAAAACTTATACTTGAAATGAATAGCAAATAATCAAAGATATACTTATACGAAAGTAATATCTTTATTTGAATAATCAAAAATAAGTTTGATTATCGACACCTTATTCTTTAATAAAATAAAGAATATATCTCAACAAATAATCGGAGTCATAGATCCTCAAATGAATATTCAAATAATATTCAATAAATAATGTAAAGGAGTCATACGCCTTCGAATAATATTCGAAATAATATTCAATAATAAAATAAAGTTAAAGTTATCGAATAAACCTTATTCGATTAATAGTTTTAAAAACTATATCCATATATATATATATATATATAAATAAATAAATATATATATATATATAATATACTCGGGAACATCGACTCCCGGTTTAGAAATATGTTCACCTTTTATCCCCTATACTAAGGGTATACGCAACTACTTGCTTATTTCTAGCATAGGTATTATGCAACTATAAGCATTGAAATCAACAGATAGATAACCAGATTACGAAACAGACATGCATATATACCATATTAGCATGCTCCAATATATCGCAAAATTTGCTAATAACAATCATGCAATATCACAAGATAATGCATATACATATATTTACATCACAACAACAGTATAACGGGTAGAAAACTTGCCTGAGCGCTCCCGGATAGGCTTAAGCTTAGAGTGGGTCCGATAACCTATGAACAACAACATAAGTCGGAATTAAACCCCGGTCGCTTAAGAAACTAGACTTTAACCATTTAGAGTCCTAACGTTCGCTTTCGCGCTTAACGATTTACTTAATTCGCTCGAGTACCCTCGGCTCCACCATTTTTAATAAATTGACCTTTACGAGTTTTAACGCGATTCCTTCGCGAATGACTTACCAACTGCCTAACACACTTACCATAAATGTTTCACACATTAATTAATCCTTTTTGGTCTTTAACCTACATTCCAAAGTAAGGCGAGGGAAAAAGTTTCGCTCGTGAAACGCCGTTACTTGAAACGGTCGTTTCTCCTAAACCGTAAATCGGAATCGGACGAACTACATATCAAAACGAAGCTCGTAACATGAGCTATCTAAACATGGCAGTGGTCACAATTTAGCAGGGGGTTCTCGGGTCCTAATGCTATGCACAAAAACAGTCCAAAGAAAATCGGACGTTACGACGGCTATGTTTACGCGATTTCCCATTTTTAAAACTACCCACAATCATCACAAACCATCCTCAAATCCACACACATCAAACACCCATCCTTACCACATCATAACAATCCCAAACAATTCAATATTACTCATTCATACATATGCTTAACCTAACTTTAATCATGCTTTAAGTTTCTTTAAATCAAAACCACTAAATTATCATTTCATTTCACCACCATTCCAAATCTCAACTCTAAACATAACAACAAGATACCATAACATCTTACTCATCAAAATCACTTTATAATATATATGAACCTAGGGTTTGAAGGTGGTATACCTTCCTTGGATTGGTGGGTGAAGCTAGGAAGCCTTAATAAGCTTGGAGTAGTCTTAAGAAAGCTTGGATCTTCAAGAAAACAAGAAAAAAACTCAAGTTAAAACTTGAAAACACTATTCATTGTCTTCTCCAATGATTAAATCAAGAAGCTAGAGAAAGAATTTGTGGCTTAAACTTATGATATAGCCATTACTAAGCATAAAGAAGGTTAGGGAATTTTCTTACCAATTAAGGATGCTTGGATCTTGATTTTGGAAATTTTAAGCTTTGAAAAATGCAAAAAGCCGTGAGCAAGATGAAGAACAATGCCTTGGCTGATTTTTTTTGACTTTTGATGAAATGATTTGCTAGTTGGTTGGCTTGGTTTTGTTTTTGATTTAGCAAATTACCACCTTGTCCTTGCATTTGTGTGGTCCTAAATCAACCACACCTCCTTCCTTCCATGTCATGCTTATGTCACCCCTATGATGTCATCCTCCCTTCCTTGTCTCCTTTCTATTGGTTGGATGACATCACTCCCCTTAAACCCTTTGATTAACTCCCTAATCGTTTGCCTAATGACCGCTGATCTGTTGCACGGTTCGCTTAACTTTCGTTCTCGTTTATCGTTTGAAGGATCATACCCGGGATCTTATTACTTAGGTTCCCTTGACCTTTCTCAATACATTATATTCCTTTTTATGATCCTCTATTATAATCCTTTAATTTAAATCCTTTTTATCCTGTTACCTTATACTCAATTCTCTCCGTATCTTGTGGATTTCCGGGAAAAACCAAAGTGTTCGGAATTGGGTTCTGACGATATTTACATACACTTATATACTTCATATAGTACTAATAAAATCCCAGAATATCCATAACAGAACCCCTACATAGTGTGGCGTGAAAGTTTTCTCATTCAGCTAAAACACTATTCACAAGGGTTACAAAAAGTTGAAAAATTTTGGGGTTATTACAGTCTCCCCTCCTTAAAAGGATTCCGTCCCGGAATCAGATAGAAAACAAATAGGGATACTTTCTTAGTATTGCACTTTCTAACTCTCAAGTCAATTCTCCCATATTGTGGTTCTACCATCAAACTCTTACTAGTTTGATAACCCTTCTCCTAAGCACTCGTTCCTTCTTAATCTATACCCTTCCTGGTTGGTCCATATAGGTTACGTCTGGTTGCATGTCTATGCGCTCATATGCCCCTATTTAACTGGCATCTGAATTACACTTCCTTAACATTGATACGTGAAACACGTTACGACCTGCTACATGTTCGGGGTTAGGGCTAGCTCATATGCTAACTTCCCAAACGTCTTAATATATCCCAGGGTCCAACAAATTGTAGACTTAGCTTTCCTTTCTTTCCGAACCTCATCAATCCTTTCCAAGGGATACCTATAACATTACTAGGTCCCCTATTTCATACTCTTTATCCTTTCGTGTCAAATCAACATACTTATCATGTCCATCTTGGGCTACTACCAGCCGTCCTCTGATTAGATCTATCATATCCTTGGTCCTTTGGACTACTGCGGGTCCGAGCATCTTGCGCTCTACAACTTCATCCTAACATAAGGGAGATCGACATTGTCTTCCCTCAAGGATCTCATAAGGCGACATCTCGATAATGACATATGATCTATTGTCGTAAGATAACTCAATCCGAATTAAGTGATCATTCCAAATTCTTTCAAGTCTATTACACAGACTCTCATTATTGCTTTTAACATTAGAGCTTCTACTTCTCAATACCCATTCTTTTCCAGTTCGTAATCGCTACTATCTTCCGTTCCTAATATTATACTGGTTATACTTTTGCTCGTTAGCGTTCTATAACCTTTTAATAACCACGTCAACCTTAGTATCACGAATGTGTTCCCATTCCGCATACTACCACCACTTTATTACTCCTTTTTCAGTTGTTTCTATTTTCCAAAATTTGATCAATCAAATAGAAGTAAAGGAATTTGTTGAGAGATCACTATGATCATGAACACTTGTTATATTGCATAGTTAGTACAGAAGGTGGCCAGCCTTTAGTACTTGACAAGCAATTAAACAATAGCTGGTATCCTACTCGGCTTCTATCACACAGATAGATAGTCATTCGGCAATACCTCCCCTTTTGGAAGGGTTGTCCTTCTCAGATTACATGAAATGAAAAGAAGAGAAAAGAACGAATTGAAGAGAATTGTATATTCATAAAAATTTTATTGCCATAAAATATCTGGCTTGGAACCTACCTCTGAATTATAGAGGTTTGTCATAGGAGAACAAAACATAAACGTATTTATATCAGTATCAAGTATTATAGCATCGTATTTCACGTGCCTAAATATTTTCGCTATCCCGTCCATCATTCTATGGACCCATGCCCCTCCTCGAGCTTATACACAATTACCTTTGAAACTCCCTCGACATCGAAAATCGAACCTGGGATCTCATTCTAGACATCATCGTTACTAGAATTCTATGCTTGCACCGCAACCTTCCTCGTATAATAATACGACTCTCTATTGATAAGAAAGAATAATAATTCACTAGGTAGATACTCTACTTAATTAGTCTATCAATGATAACTTATACATTACCACGACCCGATTAGTGGTACTCAATCTCAACATCCATTCCAATACAACTCTCACAGTTGTAATCAGCTCGTTACTCGCAGAATCATTGCTGCCTTACTATGGTCCACCACTGACCCACTGTAGTCATTCCTTTTCCATGAAATCTTAATAACTAACCATACGGAGTCCATACATCTCGTATCTAATTCTCCTAAGGAGTTAACATAACCACCAATCACAATTTATGAAGAACACTCCAAACTCTGACGTACCTTCATGACATGAAGCAGATAAAAGTGCAGAAGAGTTTCAATCAAAGCAACGATAGCAGGTTAATACCATTCGTAATCATATGCCTTCAATAGAAGACTTAACTCAAAGGTTTGTTTAGTCCTTTTTGAAACATGGTCCTGGCTTATCTCAAGATAGGACCTCCTAAGATAGATAGCCCGTTCATGGCGATTACGCGAATTAAACCTTTACCAACTACTATTACGGTCGGGTATTGCACAGTCATCAAAAGGAAAGTCAATCTTCCAAACCATAATACAACCTTCACAACTTTAACCATCATCACTGTATTCCTCTCGCACGAGCGCCTATAATCATCCTCTTACCTTTAAAGTGTCGGCCACCTCTTTGGCCTTTCCTGATAGTAAAATTTCCTTACAGTCAATGTCACATTAACCACCTCCAAATAAATTTCTACCTTATTTCAATCACAGCTTATGTGAAAATGCTTTTCTTAAAATCTGATGAGTAAAAAAAAATCACCATTTTTCCATAAGTTATTGCCTCAGTCTTTAGAGGTTAATCACTGTCATGACTGACTCTCAATCATAATTAGAACATCTTTTATCTTAAGTCCTAATTGCCCTGAATAATTTCGACCATTACTGGTTCGATCCATACTTTCTCGTGGTTTAACACGTGCCCCACTTGGCAACATTATAATTACGTCATATTTCCTTTATCAACATTTCTATTCTTGAAAATTTTGAATATTACCTTTCTCCTTGTAAAACCTCTAAGGTTATTCTTCAATCGTTCCTCCTGTATTCCCTAGATACAGGGCATATTAAAATACCATTTACTATTACTAGAATCATTGTCTATATACTTCTGAAAAATTTCTCCACTGATTCTTAAAGGTTGTTGCTACATTAACCCTTTCCAAATCATACTGTCAAAACTCATACTGTCCCTATTAAGGGTGAAATTCCAACCTTTATGCATTCCCCTAGGATTCATTTTAAGTTACCGATGTTCTATCCTTAATTCCACCTTTAAAAGGTACCTGCATCCTTCCATGGATAAATCAAGTCATATATCCCTGATAAGGGTGTCTTATTCAATCATTCCCACCTCGATAGTCTATACCTAACTTCATAATAGTATCCTTATTCAAATTGAGGTCAATCCATATGGCCTCCAAAAGATAACAATGGTCATCCACTTTTCTTTCTTGATTTGGTAATGATAACATGGATGTTCTGGAAGATATTGGTCATGTTCAACGTGAACTTCTTCTTAATAATTCCTTATTTACTTTTGTTGTTTATCTCAACAGTCACCTCAATGTTGGGATATCTTTCATATCTGGCGTCTCCCTTTCTGGGTATCATGCCACCGGTCTTACACTTTACCTTCTTGAAGGTCACTTCCTTCACCCAATTTTCTTAATTTCTTACTTTCTTGTCTCCTCAGTCTATCCGCGTCTCATTATTTATCCTTCGAATTATCTCAAGGTTTCCTTGAATCCTCCCAACTTAAAGGGGATAAAATGTACATAACTCGTATGCCTTTATATTCCTTTCCACTTCAGTTTCTTTTTATTTTCCTTTCTCTTATCATTATTTCACAAATCAATCACAATATAAGCATTGATTTCAAACATCCCGTCATTCTGGATTCGTGTCCTCAGAACGAATCTTGACAACTTTTACAACTTAGATTCATAATTTATCATACTTGTCTGCCTTTGTTCTGGCTCTAAAGCTTTTACACTATCTCCTTATCTTTGGGAATTACTTTCCCGAAAACAATTGACTGGACTTAAATCAGTTTATTCTAACCTCTGGCTCCGTGCCTTTCTTGGTCTTTCACCAACGGGTGGTCTCTCTCTTAGGAGGGTAAGTGACAAAACAGTCTTTTGTGGTTCGTCAATCATTTAGAGTCTCAATTGATTCATCTATTTCCTTTAGCCAGACTCTTGCCTCGACTGGGTCAGCTTGTTCCTTGGAACTCTGAGAGCTTAGCGACTTAAAGGTCATGAAAGAATTTCCCACCGCACTGTCTCCTCAGGGTGGTGGTTGGGGATAATAGTCTAAGTTCTCTTTAGACAGGTCCATGAATTGCCGTATAGGGGTATCATCTCGGGTCTCCTTTCCTTACTCGACTTTTGATTCCTCAGTCTAAATATTTCTTCCTACTCCCCATAATTGGAGTCATCTTTTAATTTAAAAAAAATCTTCATTTTCCACTTTATTATATTCCGGGTTCTTTAAATTTTAATTGCAACCTCCCTGATTATTACGTTCCAGGTTTGCCCTTAATCTTTTTCCTTCTGGGGGCATATTACTTGGAAAATTTTGAGAATCTCCGGATATTTGTCTTACTTACTTTGCTTAAGTCTTCCCCTTCGTTTAGTCCTTGCACGATTGTAAATCATGAATTCTTAAGTTCGATAAACTTCATGACACTCTCTTAAGTGTTAATAGAGCAATTAACAATGTGATTTATCACAAACAAACTGACCTGAACTGAAATTAACGAATATATACATAACCATTTGTTCGAGGGTACAACAACTGAACATATTACAGAGGGTTACATCATTCGAACTTATCGCTCCTATCCCAAAAGTACTACCGTAGATAGTCATCTCATCATTATAACTAATCATTCATCACTTAGGCTAATCCTCCAAAAGCGGTGCTACATGAAACCCTTGTTTGATTGCTCTGGCTCTACACACTACCATGGATTAAGAGATGCGAGCACGCACGACATCCCTAACCTGCTCCATCACAGAGGTGATGAGGTCTAAGATAGTCGCAAGTAGAGCCGGATCGACCTGACCCTCAAGATGGCCTCTAGCTGTAACACGGGTGGTAGCCTCAATCCTTTCCATGCTATACGCTAATCCTGCCGGAAGTATCCCGCCCTCAATCCTTGGTGCAGTAAGTCGATCCAACAGATCACTCCTAACATTACGGGCCTCAGACAGGCCACCCAAAGTCATATAATAATTGGCGATAAGAGAAGCCTGAGTGGTAGCATCTAGCAGTCCATGGGGTGCGGGTGGTGCAGACCCAGGAGATCCAAAGGGATAACCAAGCACGGTATCAGGTGACAACGGTTCAGGGGATAAAGGTGGCATTTCCTCAGTATGTGCTGGGCTCTGTACAGGGGATGGGACAGGAATTGGTGGAACCTCATGGATGTCTACAGGAGCCTCTGGAAGAGGGTCTGATACTGGTATAATTGGGGTCGTGGAAGGCCCCACTCCTTCTGCCCTCATTAACCTTTGTGCCCTTGGTAACTCTTCATCCTCTACGGCCACCCTCGCGGCCATTCTTGCTCTGGTAGTCGCCCTGACTATGGTCATCAGTTCCTCAGCGGTCCTCTCTTCATTCTCATCAGGATCCTCCATGAGATCCTCCTCAGCCACAATCCTTTCCGGAATAACATCCTCAACCGCAACATTCTCTATCTGAACCTCATCCGGTCCCTCATTAGGGTACTCCATCGGATTCACAATTTGATCTCCAACTTGTAATAAAACATCCTCATGTTGATGCTCCTGAACCTCAAGGTTCGGTGCTCCGCTGCCCTATACGAGAACGAACTACGTTACTATCACGATACTTATAAGGGTTCCCGTAAGGGTTTTATATGTCAGTGCTACATTAGGTAGCCCGACTATGAACTTGGCAAGAGTTCTTATTATCTTAGTGAACTTATTATCTTAACGTCCCATCATCTCTGAGGTTTATAACGCTTAGCTCTGATACCATTTCTGTAACACCCCCAGATCCGGGGTCGGGGATCCGGGTCGTCACGAGTTCCACTTCACCCAATCTCATTTAACAATCAACTACTCTTTACTGTGACCCCGCAATATACACACACACCACAAGTTATAGTCTCAGAGATGAATATCAAAAAAAAAAAAAAATAATCACAAGTCGTTTTATTCCACAATTAAGTCAATACACCTTAAAAAGGTTTCTGATTAAATTTACATTTCTTTGCCATTATTACAATTCATAATATACATAAGTCTAGTACATTACTAGTTGAAAACTTCGCCTATTGGTAATTTCTACCTCAGCTACAGCGGCCTGAACGCTTCCGGAAAGCTGCGGAACGTTTCCTATCCGCTTGCGAATTGGGAGCTTGGTCCTGTTCATCTTATCTATCTGATGTTGTGTGATGAAAGAAGAAAGCAAGGGTGAGCAGCAAGCCCACCAACATAATATGTATAATGATTAACAATATATGAGCCTACTCATAATACTCATGAAAGTCTTGGTCAAAAGAAATGAACCAAGTTTGATATCTTAATGCGATGAAGTCGCAAAATATTCAGTATATATATACATATATACTTTTCAAAATATTGGAAGTCCTCTTCCATGCATAATATGCACAAAGTCCCAGTGTATAACTGTATAGAAAATATCGTTGCAAGGTGATCTCATATATCTAACCTTGTCTCAACGTTTTTCTGAAAATCTTTGTCATTCATAAGACCATTATTAATTAGATATAAGTTTAAAAGATGAAGTTACAAGATACTCCAATATACTTATATCCTTTCCAAATACTACTTGAACTACCACCGTTCAAGTTATAATTAGTTCAAAAGTTCATCACATAGATGAGACTACAAGATAATACTTGAATAGATTCAACCTTTAAAATATCATCAAAATAAAATGAAGTTATGAGATACTTCATTTGATGCAAACATCATTTTGAAAACTTGACCCTGCCAACACTCAACAATCGCCCAACCGTAGCCTTTCTATCGAAGTGCTCTGGGTAGTGTTGCAGAAATATCCAATTGGATGATGAACTCATTACGGGAGTTTGCCGCGCCAGGAAGACCACTTACGATGATCAGTCGTAGTAGTACAACCCCACCATTTTCTACATGTAGAGGAGAACCTGTCGGATTTACTTGTCAACCGAACACTGAACTCCTAAGGAATGGACCGCCTTAGCGGAACTTCCAGGCCATTTGGGCCAATATAATAAGGCTGGGCCGGCGCTACTCGACCACTTACGCCACTCCTAGTTCAGATGAAATCCATGACTCTGAAACGTAAAGCTCGTTTCCCCCTTTCCCCAAGTAGAAACTTGTTGATACGGCTCCACCAAGAAGTCGTACCTAGTTGGAAAGGAAAACTCACCGATATTTCCCAGGCGATGCCTGTTAATGGATTAACTTGTTCCAAGAATTTTACTTCCCGAATATTGGGTAAGTAATCAAAAACTCTTTTACCAAGACAGCAACCTTGTTGCGAATATAAAACACACCACCGAGCCGGATCCCCCAGGTTTTGAGCGAGTATTTAAATCCCATTTTTAAAAGGAAGATCTTAAATATAAAAATAGTTTTGGGATCCGCTCTAACTTTTGAAAATCATTTTAAAGACTCGAAAACACTTTAAAGAGTGTTTGGAGTAAAACTGATTTAATGAAGTAAATCAGTCCCCAGAATATTTAGAAAATGTCTGAATATTATTATTTAAATAATATTCCCATAAAAAAATAATCTTTATAAAATAATTGAAGTAGAAGTATTAAAACTTATACTTGAAATGAATAGCAAATAATCAAAGATATACTTATACGAAAGTAATATCTTTATTTGAATAATCAAAAATAAGTTTGATTATCGACACCTTATTCTTTAATAAAATAAAGAATATATCTCAACAAATAATCGGAGTCATAGATCCTCAAATGAATATTCAAATAATATTCAATAAATAATGTAAAGGAGTCATACGCCTTCGAATAATATTCGAAATAATATTCAATAATAAAATAAAGTTAAAGTTATCGAATAAACCTTATTCGATTAATAGTTTTAAAAACTATATCCATATATATATATATATATATAAATAAATAAATATATATATATATATAATATACTCGGGAACATCGACTCCCGGTTTAGAAATATGTTCACCTTTTATCCCCTATACTAAGGGTATACGCAACTACTTGCTTATTTCTAGCATAGGTATTATGCAACTATAAGCATTGAAATCAACAGATAGATAACCAGATTACGAAACAGACATGCATATATACCATATTAGCATGCTCCAATATATCGCAAAATTTGCTAATAACAATCATGCAATATCACAAGATAATGCATATACATATATTTACATCACAACAACAGTATAACGGGTAGAAAACTTGCCTGAGCGCTCCCGGATAGGCTTAAGCTTAGAGTGGGTCCGATAACCTATGAACAACAACATAAGTCGGAATTAAACCCCGGTCGCTTAAGAAACTAGACTTTAACCATTTAGAGTCCTAACGTTCGCTTTCGCGCTTAACGATTTACTTAATTCGCTCGAGTACCCTCGGCTCCACCATTTTTAATAAATTGACCTTTACGAGTTTTAACGTGATTCCTTCGCGAATGACTTACCAACTGCCTAACACACTTACCATAAATGTTTCACACATTAATTAATCCTTTTTGGTCTTTAACCTACATTCCAAAGTAAGGCGAGGGAAAAAGTTTCGCTCGTGAAACGCCGTTACTTGAAACGGTCGTTTCTCCTAAACCGTAAATCGGAATCGGACGAACTACATATCAAAACGAAGCTCGTAACATGAGCTATCTAAACATGGCAGTGGTCACAATTTAGCAGGGGGTTCTCGGGTCCTAATGCTATGCACAAAAACAGTCCAAAGAAAATCGGACGTTACGACGGCTATGTTTACGCGATTTCCCATTTTTAAAACTACCCACAATCATCACAAACCATCCTCAAATCCACACACATCAAACACCCATCCTTACCACATCATAACAATCCCAAACAATTCAATATTACTCATTCATACATATGCTTAACCTAACTTTAATCATGCTTTAAGTTTCTTTAAATCAAAACCACTAAATTATCATTTCATTTCACCACCATTCCAAATCTCAACTCTAAACATAACAACAAGATACCATAACATCTTACTCATCAAAATCACTTTATAATATATATGAACCTAGGGTTTGAAGGTGGTATACCTTCCTTGGATTGGTGGGTGAAGCTAGGAAGCCTTAATAAGCTTGGAGTAGTCTTAAGAAAGCTTGGATCTTCAAGAAAACAAGAAAAAAACTCAAGTTAAAACTTGAAAACACTATTCATTGTCTTCTCCAATGATTAAATCAAGAAGCTAGAGAAAGAATTTGTGGCTTAAACTTATGATATAGCCATTACTAAGCATAAAGAAGGTTAGGGAATTTTCTTACCAATTAAGGATGCTTGGATCTTGATTTTGGAAATTTTAAGCTTTGAAAAATGCAAAAAGCCGTGAGCAAGATGAAGAACAATGCCTTGGCTGATTTTTTTTGACTTTTGATGAAATGATTTGCTAGTTGGTTGGCTTGGTTTTGTTTTTGATTTAGCAAATTACCACCTTGTCCTTGCATTTGTGTGGTCCTAAATCAACCACACCTCCTTCCTTCCATGTCATGCTTATGTCACCCCTATGATGTCATCCTCCCTTCCTTGTCTCCTTTCTATTGGTTGGATGACATCACTCCCCTTAAACCCTTTGATTAACTCCCTAATCGTTTGCCTAATGACCGCTGATCTGTTGCACGGTTCGCTTAACTTTCGTTCTCGTTTATCGTTTGAAGGATCATACCCGGGATCTTATTACTTAGGTTCCCTTGACCTTTCTCAATACATTATATTCCTTTTTATGATCCTCTATTATAATCCTTTAATTTAAATCCTTTTTATCCTGTTACCTTATACTCAATTCTCTCCGTATCTTGTGGATTTCCGGGAAAAACCAAAGTGTTCGGAATTGGGTTCTGACGATATTTACATACACTTATATACTTCATATAGTACTAATAAAATCCCAGAATATCCATAACAGAACCCCTACATAGTGTGGCGTGAAAGTTTTCTCATTCAGCTAAAACACTATTCACAAGGGTTACAAAAAGTTGAAAAATTTTGGGGTTATTACAACAACCAGGAGGAGCTAATTTATTCCAACACCAATTTAACCAAAATAAAATATTGTACAATTTTGTGCATCAACCATATCCTACAAAAGCCAAAAATTTAAAGAACAGATTAAAATAAGTGCTCATGGTTGGTACATTTCTGTAAGTTAACGAACAGTAGAACACTGCAAATAAGTTAAGAACTAACAACAAGTGATTTCTACACAGGAGTAAACTCCTTTTCTTTTCTTTTTTTAAGAATATTAAGATCTCTTTCAATTACAGAATTTGTGGAGCACTTAATACACTTCAAATAAAACTATGGCAATCGAAATAAGAAAGTTATCCTATAATCTGACATCTTGCAGGATGGTTCTTCGGAAAATTCATTAGCTCAATATTAGTCTATTTACCTGATGGTTGTCCGTTGACGAATACTTGCAAAGTATGGCCAGCTGACATAATAGTAATATGATCATTTCCATGTTTGAGGAACCATATATTCGATGTTATATTCACGATAGAGAGAACATAGTAAGATCATAAAATTAGTTTAAAACAGATGTTTCAAAAGACACGACAATGATTAATATCAGTAGACGATCATACTTACTCTGTAAGGTACCACAAATAATATGAGGAATCTATGGTGAGATTTAACTACTCATACAATCCCCATTTTTCTAGAGTATCACCTTCATCAGCAGTTGGAGCTTCTTTGGTGAAAGATTGTCCGTAGAAACCTGCACTAACAGTGAGCATCTTTATATGAGCATCGTGGAAACCTAACTATAAATATTATTATTTGGGGTGATATTAGCTGAAGGATTCCTAAACAATATTTATATGTTTGGGTTTAGAACCTTTAAATATAAGGACATAACGACATAAATTATTTTCCATAATATCTGTCATTACAAATCATAAATGATGCAGACATAGTTAACATTTAAACAAAAGGAATGCCCGCTTGGATTGTTTCTCAGATACATATAATCGAATAAATCTAACAACTATTATTTTTATTTTAATTACTGTAGGAAGTATAATCAAACTAATCATCTGACCATGTGGAATATGACAGATTTCTGTAGTGGATACATGGACCTTGGTCAACCATCATGTGGAATATGACATATTTCTGGAGTGGATACATGGACCTTGGTCCACCATCCAAAATTTGCCCGTAACAATGAATCATGTACCTTATCAATTTGTCGACACCTTTATAGAATTACAAGCAAATTTTATTTAAGTAATCCACATTTGTACATAACTTCTCCTATTATAGAGTTCTTATTTATCTATCTACTATTTACTGCATAAATAGAAAAATTGTTCAAAGATGCTGGGAAGATCCTCAAGGATTTCACCATTATTATTTTCCTGATGCCAGTTTCTTACATGAATTAGAGAATATGCTAATTACGTTAGAGCTTGGTTACAACCAAGCTCAACAGCGAGAGAAGCATGAGAAGCTGTTTACAAGTTTAAACAAAGACCAACTTCAGGCATATACTTCTATGCTCAGCAGTGTCACAAATAATGTCGGTGGCGTGTTTTTTGTATATGCTTCAAGTGGCTGTGGGAAGACATTTATCTGGAAAATACTCTATTGCAGACTACGTAGTTTAGGCATTATTGTATTTCACGTGGCCTACTCTGGAACTGCAGCTACTTTTCTTCCAGGAGGTAGAACCGCTCATTAAAGATTTCACATTCGGCTAAAACTTGACCGGTGTTTGGTTGCAGGTATTAAATATGGCTTAAAGATTGGAGAGTTAATTAACAAACCAAGAAGTAATGAAGAATAGAAAGAATAGAAAGAATGATATTTCATATGGTCGAATATCATCACTTTTGAACAGACAAACATGAACCAGGTGTTAGTCTAATGAAATAAGTGAATCGAACACACGAATGTCAAATTTTTTCACTCCACTATCCCTCACGATTTTTTTTCATCCATTACCAAAATAACAATCATTGTGGGATTTTTTAATTTTAACTTCCCAGGTTTTAAACAGAAACACAATTGTATTCCATTGTCCATATAATTCTGACAGTTTTTTTGGAAGTAGTTGTATCAGTAAAAAAAATCAAAAATTTAAACATTTATAACACAAAAAAGATATAAGAAAACATTTATGTATCAACCGACCATTTTGCGTATCCATGGGCCAATATCAGATGGGCGGATGGTTTGTTTGTAAAAACTTAATTCCCTTCCAAGTACGCTAAAAAAATACCGCATACTCGCCTTCTCATCCTCCAAATCATCCAAACCGAGAATGAATTTTTTTATATCATTAGGTATATTCACAAAATTTTGGGAATCACAACCAGAATAATCTATTGCCATACCAGATGAATTATATATCTCAATAAAGAAATTTCCACCTCCAATATAATCCAACAATACCGTATACATTTGTCGGACATTATGGCTTTTCATAAATTTTCAAATCCAAGTAATTTTTATTATCACTATCATAAAATCCTTCCCAATTAATTCCTCCTTTGCAAATAGGAAAGATTTGTCGAGGAAGTTTGGCACCAAATTCCATGGCGAATGGTTTTGGTACTCTCTGTCATCAATATATACGCAAACGATCAATTTCACATTTATATTAATTGTCAACGACTCTATATTGAGTATTGTATTACATACCAATGAACTAAAACAGTTATGTTCACAAATTCCGACTAAGAAGCTTTTCCTCTTAGCTTTAAGGCCTTCTTCTGTTCTTGATAAGCGACCTTGCAAAATTTGATAATATTGAAATCATTACGTAATTTTCATGAAAAATTATAATAAGTAAATTTTTTCAAAAAATATGTTAGAACTAGGCTAACTTTTTATTCATCCAAACATCAACTTAGAGTATAATGTAGAGGTTAAATATCACAAGCAATGTATAGATTATAAATAATAAAATAATTTGACATTACTTATCAAGAGATTGTTATGTAAATCATATTAAATTATAAATAATAATACACAACACATTATACTATAACTCTCTAAAAGTGGTTATGTAGAATATATGTGTTTTTGTACTTTCAAACTAAGTACAAACTAACCTTCATCATTTTTGCACGAGAGAGATGGTACAGTGCTAAACTGTACTTGCAACAAGAGCTGACACGATGATATTTTTTATTAATATAACTTAAAATTTAAGATTATTTTACAATGCATCTTGGTTTTTGTAGGATTTTTTTACATTATATCTCTCGGATTTATGCAGTTTACTTAATTGTTGTAATGATTTTCAATCTAATTAAATGAATATCTTTATGAATATTTGACCAAGATCAAGATATATATATATAGGTTTTTTTAACATATTGGGTAAAATAAGACAACTAATATATTTATGAACAATACATTTTTCATATATTTAGCTTACTTAAATCTTTATATGATTTTGTAGAATCACTGGAAAAACTTCATGAAGATTTGTAATGAATCAATCGATATCTTTTCAAATTTTTTAAAACAACAAGATCAAGAATAACGAAATTTGTAATTTACATGCTTCCTTGAAAACATGCGTCTATTTTCAAAGTTAAATTAAAAAAAATTAAAATTGATAAACTGATTTTCCGGATACCCTTTTATTTTTAAAATATTTTTACTCGGATTCTCAATAATCATTTGTATAATTTATCAGCAATATAAAATAAAAGAAATAATTGTTTTAGCTTCTTTCTACAAACTAACTAAAGGAAAGTTTAAAATTACCTAGGTATAACTTATCAACTTTTCCTTCCTTTTGGATCCATATCTATCAATCATAAATCATACAATTTCATCTTTTCATATCAATCAATTAATGTAGTGCAAAAACAATTAAAGATTATGAATCAAGCTTTTGACCAAGCATTAGAAACTCCTGTAGTTGTGATTTTGTACAAGGTCGTCGTTAAGAGACATAATGTTAATATTATTACTTTTAGGTTCATATTTCACATAATAATTTATAACTTATTAACAATTATTCCACTTTTATATTCTTAAAAGCCTCAATAGCAATAAACAATTTTCCTACATCGAAGATATATCTTAATCCTGATTTGGAGGTGGTAATAATAATGAGTCAAATGTGTTTTTATTATAAGTTATGTTATATTAATATTAAATATATTAACTTAATTTATTTATTATACTTTTAAATTACAATTATATTGTTTATACATTTTTTTGTTAATATCTTATCATGTTTTTTGTTTCAGTCTTGAATTTGAAGGATTTCATGGACCGCTTTTTGTCGAGTGAAATTATTAGTCATCATCAAAGATCTTAAGGATTTAAAATTGTCAATATATTCGATAAAATTTTAAGAACGGAGTATTTCCAAATGCGCGGTGGTATTGGATATTGGATTTTTTAACCAGTTCATTGAATATTTGTTGTGGTGGGAATTCATAAATCATTATAAATTTTATTTATATTTATTAGTAATTTATCAATTTTATGTCTTTCAATTATTATACAGTGCTACACGCACAATTTGTTTTAGTGATGTAATTTGACTGATAATTAATTTAAAAATATTTTTAACAAATTTAAAGTTTACTCCATGTACTTTTTTATAATCATAAATAATTAAATATAATTATGTGTTTCAACATACTAATTCAAGTATCACCAACCTATGCTAATCTTTGCATTTTTTAACAATACAAAGGTATGATGAATTTTGTGATATTGCACTAAAAAAGTTTTAAAATAAATTTTGTATATTGCAAGAAATACCTGTGTGCGAACCACGGGCTATATTACTAGTATATAAAAGTAGTGTATATATATAGTGACTGTTTAAAATTGGGTTGGGCCTTTTCTAGTTGGGCTGGGTTTTTTCTACCGGAAAAATAAGAGATGAGTCGCCCCCAACTCGTCCAGCGCCATTTTTGTGCCGACTTTCCCCTTGGGCCGAGTCGCCAAGTCAGATTTCCATATGACAGCCAAAATGAAGAGTATGTGCTTATCCTTGATTACATCCTATCTAGACTATTATGTTAAACACGAAACATTGAAAATTTGGTTGTTGGTACTTGGTCATTTTTATTTTGGAAACTCAAAATCTATAATTATATTTAACAAAAAACACCCTTCTTAATACTAATACTCGCAATATATTTATATAAATACAATTAGACATAAATATGTATAATGTTTCTAACCGGAACAAAATAATATATACTATTGACCCGGGCCAAAAAAATTATACTATTGAGCCAGTGTAAAACAAAATAATTAAATATATATAATGGTCTCTTGTTAGAAAAAATAAATATATATATATATACTAATCACCCGGGCCAAAAAATTATACTATCTAAAATAAGATTAAAATTAGAATAATAGGTTGGTAAGTATGACAACGCGGGATAAAAAAAATAATATACACTATTCATACGGGTTGAAACAACATTGTACAATCGATCCGAGTTAAAGTAAAAAATAAAAAAATCTAAATATAGTAAGTTGATTTGTTATATCGTACTAAAACACAATAATAAATATTACTGGTACGATTTAAAATAATATATAGTATTCATCCGGGCTAAAACTAAATACAACTAATTCGTACTCATCCAGGCTAAAACTAAATACAACTAATTCGTTTGTTGATATAATGACATCGAGTTAAAACAAACAATATATATTACCCATCCAGGCTAAAACTAAATAATATTCAACCTGGACTAAAATATAAATAAAAATAAACTAAATATAATTACTTGAATTTGGTTGATATAAAAGTCTTATATAATGAAATATTTTCTTCTATCTCTTTAATATCCCTATTATTTTATAAAAACGAAACTAAAGACAATATTATTTTATTAAAAAGAAACTAGACATTATTCGTTAATTTGTATGATAGGGTCGGATAAACACAAAATAATATATATTGTCATCCGAGCTAAAATAAATTTATATAGTTAATCCCAGATAAAAACTTAAAATTAAAGAATAGTTAGACCAACTAATATATATATATACACACTTTAATTAGGGCTAAAAAAATTTATATAATACATCCGAACTTAAACAAATTATATTAAAATTCGAATATAATTACTTGAATTTTGTCTATATAATGTGTTTAGGCTAAAACAAAATAATTTGTACAACTGAAGGTTAAAACAAGGCTAAAATCGAATTAAAGATGATTCTCACTAATTATGTTAAAATATTAAAATGAAATAATTAATAAAATATAACAAATTTAAATAATTGAATATTAAGATTAAAAAATATAATTACGGTTATTTAAAATAACTGTGCATAACAAGGGTTATAGGCTAGTATAATATAAAGAGATTGATGTGCCTGGGGTCACTACCACACAAATCGTCTTTACCAACATCGAAAAACGGTGTTGGCACAAAAAATGTTGCCTTATGTGATAAAAATTCGAATAAGAGGATGTATGGCAACATTAATTTAAATTGTTTACATATATGTTGCCTTAGTACAGTTATGCCAACACCTATATTGGTGTTGCCTTATATACATGAGAAAGTACTGAAAAACTAGGAGGAAAAATCACGCTCCCGGGGAAAAAAGCCCGCGAATGAAAACTTGAAAAACCCGCTCAGTTCAATCTATCAATTATAACACAAAACAAAACAAATAAAATATAAAAAAAATTATACTAAAAAAACAAAAACACTCCATCTCTCCGTCTCTCATCTCTTGCAGATCTCACATCTCTCTCACAGCTCCGTTTAATCGCTCGGCTCCGGTCAGTTTCATCGCTCTCTTTTCACTCCAGCTCATTTACTCCTGCCGTAGATTCACTCTATTCAACCTTTTTTTTTGTATCTTGGCTCCTCTCCGCAATCTTTCCATAGCTCCATTCATTTAATTAAAGGCATGTTTTTTCGAATTAAAGGTATATTAGAAACATTAACTTTGAGTTTTTATAAACTCTAATTTTGGGGGGTTTTAATTTGTTAATTTTTGGGGTTTTACAGACCCTCATTTTTAGGGGTTTTATAAACCCTAAATTAAAGGTATATGTTTATATGTATAACTTCTGGAGGTTTTGAATTCATATGTGTATATAAATGTTGACCATGTTTTTTATACCACTTTTGGGGGTGAATGGTGTTTCACTGTTTTGCTTTGGTTGATTATGCCTTTTATTGAAGTTGATGATACGGAAGTAGAAAGAGACATATTTAATTGCTACAACTTGACATTTGAACTTAAAGGAAATTTTTAATGTTAAAAAACATATTTTTGTTAATGGTGACACTCTAAACTTAATCTCGTGAATTGCTAGGTAATAATCTTATAATTTGAACATTCATAAATTATATTCGTCATATTGATTTGAATACAATATGTTCTAATAGTTTGGACTTTTTATTGTTATTGCTTTTAATATTCCAAAAAAATCTGAGTAATTATGTTACGATAATTATAGAAATTATTGGATAATAAAATGAAATGTAAAAAACAGGATTAGCATGCCTTAGTAGAGCTTAGTCAAATTCAATTAATATGTTTGCAAGTGCTGCTAAATCTCTTTAACCTGGATAAGGTGTATCATTAGAACTACATTACTCGCTTATATCTTGGCATTTTACTCTGCTTATTAAGTTGAATAATATGGTATGTACATTAAGTTGAATGAAATTGTGAGTGCTGGTAGTGTGACAGGGGATGGTAGCATGTCAAATTCTTTTGGTGGAAATGATCAGGCCTAGTTGCTTCTCCTTGGTCTGATATATTTATTAGGGTGCAAATGGCTGTGACTGTTATATTTAACTTAATAACTATTTGAAATGTTATAAGAGCCATGATTAAAAGTCACTGTACTTTGTTATTTTCCTAGCAATTCCGGAAAAAGAAGAGAAATCACAGCCATTCATTCAATATGCAGATATATATATTATACACATACATACATCTTTGATGCAACTCTTTCAATGTTTTGTTCTTCATCGTATATTTCTTTATCTACATGAGTCAAATACTTTAGGTTCTTCCAAAAAAAAATTCTTGGGTTAACATGGTTTTGATTCCGAATTTTTAAGTTTTAACCATGAAAGTTTATGTCTTTTGTTCCATAATTTTGCAGCAAATTTTTGTTTCAAATTCCGACAAGATTATGAGAGATATCAAGTGGGTATCAGAGTTTTTCCGAAAAGTTTTTGAAACTGATTCTGATGATTATCAAAGCACATTCAGGTGAGCTATTACCTTCATTTTACCTTGATTGTGTTGTATACTTTGAAGCTTCAACAACCAAAATTTATACCTTTTACTCTTCTTACTTTTTCAGCAGCTTTTTGCAGCAGATTTTCACGAATTTTAGAGCAGATTTAGACGTCCGTTTTGTTCACTTCTCGTCTTGTTATTTTATTTTCTCTCAAGGCATGGTACTAAACTCATTCCCTTGTCTTTTTCAATGCATTATATTGTATTTTGAGTGCTTAAAATCCTGAAAACTCGAAGCTGATTTTCTGCACAGCTAGACACCCTTGTATTTAAATCACTATAACTTTTTGTAGAAAAATCTTTTTATTGAACCGTTTTTTGCGTTAGATTCCAGAACTCAATATCTTTCTAACGGTATATGTATTGATTCCCAGAGAAATTCGTACAAAAGCAGTTTATCCCATAAACCAGACCTGCTAACGCCGATTTTTTCAAATATTCTTGTCGAAAGGAACACACTCATCCTTCTTGATAATCACATAATGTTCTTAGATAAAGTGCTATGTTCATTGCCCTTGGTATGAAATAGAGTAGTCTATTTTTTCTTGGTAATTTCCAAACTCAACTCAATTAATTCTTTGTAATTTAAATTCTTGCTCTCTTTTAACAGTGCAGAATATGCAGTTGCATATAGTTCTCGAGTATGCATTTAAGGGGATGAACTTAAGATGCATTTTGCAGCATTAACTGTTACAACTGCATTTTTTATATATTATTATTTTAACTTTTCTTTTTGCAGGAGGATGTTAAGAAAAATCTCAAGGATGGCAATATTGATGCTGCTAATGAATTAGTTCGTGCTGGGAAGGAACTTAGCCGCTCTTATTTAGTAGGGAGGCTTATTCGAAAAAAGGAGTCAAAAGGTAATTCCCCAACACGTGCGTCTGATCAGTACTTGGCAAACTTGACTGAAAAGATCAGGGATGAACTTGAGCAGGAGATGGAAGAGAAAATGGATCGGAATGTTCGAGAGTTTCGAGACAATATCAAGGTGATGATGTCCAAGTTGGCGGAAAAGAATCCAGAGCTGCAGATTGATATTGAAGAGCTGAGCAAGCTGCAACCACCAAGTGAGCAGCCACCAAGTGATGCAACTGGAACAAGCAAGTAGCCACCAAGTGATGCAACCGGAGCAAGCAATGACAGTCCTTGATCCCGCATATCGTAGTTATAATGATGCCTTTTGCGATATTAGACCATATATAATACTTTTTAAAAAAGTTCTTGTGGCCGTATACTGAAGTACTTTGCTTTATTGAAGTAGAATCAAGTCGGAATGTTGGAATTGATATTGGCATTATGTAGTGCTTGTATGACTAAAAGTATGTATTCAAGTTTTCTAAGTAGTTTTTGACTTGGCTTGCATCTGAGGATTTGGTTTTTGTGTTGTGGTTGGATTTGAACTATATTGGGATGTTATAATTTAGGCAAGAACCTGTCAAATTTTTTTACTAAACATGTTGCCTTAGCCTAAAATAATGTTGGAAAAAATAAATCCAAAGATGTTGCTATAGCTGGGTAAGTGTTGGCAAAGATGAGAAATGTTAATAAAATTGGTGTTGCTATAGATTGAGACTATGTTGCCATAAGAATTAAGGCAACATCAAATTTGTGATGCCTTTAAAAACCCAGTGTTGCCATAAACTTAAAACCAACACCGGTTCAGATGTTGCTATTGACATTACAATGTTGCCATAAAGGTCTACAACAACACATTTTTGGTGTTAGTATTGTTCTGTAAAATGTGTTGGCAAAACATCAAAGGCCACATGCAAATTTCCAACACCCTCAAAATTGACCAAAGTGTTGCCTTAAGCTTTGTGGCAACATTTTTTTAGCATTTTTCATATTTTTTTTAATGTTGCTGTAGGCCATTTATGTGGTAGTGGATTGTTGTCAGGATTGTGCCTGAGGCTACAAGATTTCCTCATATAATAGTAGGGGTATTTTTATAAATTGTCTTAAAATTACAAAACTACCCATTTAAAATTGCACTCAAAATCATTATAATCTCATACTATCCCTGAGGACAACCTCAGGTCCAGTTTTCTCTAATATAAAAGTACTATCAAAGGTCAAGGGTTCAATACTTACTAGTCACTACTAACATATTTAAATCTAATATTTTATAACTTCGTATAAACAAAGATTAGATCTCAAATTTTATTGGTAACACTTTAATATCTAATATTTATATACTAAATTACAAATATAAATTTATGATTTAAATTTTTATCAACATATAAATATTTAATATTTATATTATTATATTTAAGAACGGGAAATAAGATCTGATATTCAAATTATTAATTTTGAATATTTTAACAAACACTTGGATAAAGAGTCACCGGAGAATTTTGATGGCAAACTAGCAAAAAAGTATGTGTGATGTGTGAAGTATTTGCATGATGAAGCTGGGAAGAAGTCTTTAATCATTTAATTGTTTTTAATTGTGTATTATACTTTATACTTTGGAGCTAAACTATTGATCTCCTTCTTGTATATAGATGGATGGTGTCCTTAGGTTCTACGAACAAATTCTAAAGTTACGAGTTTTAATTTATAATTCTAAACTAGTTTACTGAGTCGCGCTTTACAGTGGCTTTTTAAAATAATATTTAGCTTTTTTATAATTTTTATCTGATTTTGATTATTTTGAAATTATAAATAAAAAATTAAAAAATTTAAAAAGCTGTTATCTCATTAAACATATTTACTCTAATAATTCGCTCTCTCATTATTCACAAATCTAATATCATAAAATTATATTATTTATTATTTATTTGTAAATAATCAATATACTATATTTTTCTATGTAATAATATAAAAATTTGAGAAAATAAGAAAATTAGATTGAAATGATATAAGAGGTGCCATGAGACGACTCGATTTCGGACTATTAACTTTAAATCAAAATTATAAATATAATAATTTTTTTATACAATAAAATCAAATATTACACGAAAGGGAAAATAGCGATCAAACTCAATAATCAAAATTATAAACATAAGAGACGCCGCTTCATAATTCAATAATTAATATCTTTCATATAATAAAATTTATTGTAACATCACGATAATTCTTAAACAATAAATTACGCCAAATCACGTAGCGTAAAATTCATAGGTTCAGTTCCACATTCTTAATAAACTTTTACAACGAACGAAATTGAAATATTAGAAATGAGTGAGTTAGACAACTCAACAATTAAAAGATTGACTTATAAATATTCTCAAAGTTAATGAATGTTTTTTAAAACAATTTTTTCAAAAACAAAATTATCAAATTTGAAAAATATTGTGAAAAATAGTCCAACCCAAAGTTTTATAATTTCAACAATGTACATAATTTAAAATGGAAACAAAATTCTTATAAATATCACAGTCTTACTCTACGATTATACTTTACCACTAACCAGTGACATCTTATTCTTATTTACGCCACACTTCGCCAGAGACCAACATTTAAAATTCAATAATTACGTTTTTTTAATAGATATCTACAGTTGCACACTCGTGCGCATACTAAGAATATTTAAGACTAATTCCAGAATTATAGTATAAATTACGTACGAATTCGAAACGTGAAGATTAAGATTCCAAAGATTCGTGTATCTTATATCTTATACTGCTTAAAATGATTTTTATATCTTAAACAAAAATTGAAAAATAACAACATCAATTTTTTTTTCAAAAATAAAATTAAGTTAAGGAGTATTTACCTCGAAATCGACTCAAAATCGAAAATTAACTCACAAACAAATCCTAAAATTTAAAATTAATAAAATATAACATAATTATATAAATTAATAATCTTTAATTATAAAAAAAATAACAGTCATTAATAATCTTCACAAATTAATTATGTCAAATTATATAAATTTATCATGTCAAATTATACGGTGATTGAAGCATGCAACTTTATACATCACAATTGTGTGCAAATATGACGGTCATCCAAATTAAATTAAGTAGCATTAAAGAGAGACCACTTACATGGTTCGATTTTGTATCGTTAGAGGTTCTTAAATAGGCATACCCTAAATTTGATTAGGTAATTTAAAATTTATAGTATTAAAGTTTCTACAACCTTTTCAAGTTATATCTAAAATAATGGTAAGTAATAATGATAAGTTGATTGCGAAAATTTTAATAAAAATTTTTGTAGAAATTTTAGAAAGATAACTATAGTTTTTGATATTTATTAATTCAAAAGATTGAAAAAATTAGAACAATTGAATGAGACGATTTGAGAGGCACCACCTAAACTACACCTCTTCTCTTTTATATAAGTATGTTGATTTTAAAAAAAAAAATAAAGTAAATAAGAGAAATAATTCTGACATGAACAATGATTATTAAAAAATAGAAAAATTAAGACAATTATATTTATATTAAAATTAAGTCAATATATAGTTTGAAAGAATCCGTGCGAACACGGACAATGAGCTAGTAACTAAAAAAAGATCACATAGTACACATAATAATAATTTGAAAAAGCGTTGCATAGTGGCGCCTCCAGTACAAATATTCAAGTTTGTGTTGCATTAATGAATACAAATTTGATGAAATTAAGCACGCAAAATTGATAACCAAAGGTGATTCATCAAAAAATGTAGCCAACATATATATATATAGGCATCAGCAGCAAAAGATGCTGTATTTGTAAGTACAAATTCTAGTAAAATTGGGGAGTTCAAATAATGATTAAGGGATAGTCATCTATAGGATAGCATTATATTATATTCCTGGTGCATAATATTAGATGCACGAAAATGATAGAGATGAAATCAATCAACACAACTGAATCGAGCCCTAAAGTTGAATTATTTCCCAAATTTATCAATCACAAATTTTTTTTAGTTCCCCAAGTAAAATCATAACTGGAATTGATTAAGGGGTGTATTAAACTGGGATTTTAAGGGATTTTTTTCTTTCATGAAATTTAATTGTATTTAACTGAAATTTTAAAAAATGTATCAGAATTTTATGGTATTAAACTATGATTTTAAATTATGATACAAAATCTGGTGGTATTCAGTCAGGATTTTAAATTATATTTAAAAATCTGATGGTATTCAAATGAGATTATTTAAAATTCATTAAAATCTGATGGTTCTCCAATGATGACGGGTTTTTTTGGACTTCATAAAATTATGGATTTTGTGGGATTGTCCAATATGTTTTATGATTTTTGAAATTCCACCATAATTAATGAGATTTTGAAGAATTATATTTAAATCCTAAAATCTCTTGATCTATATTTTATCTAGAATCTGCGTAAAATCAAAATCAAATATAATTCATTAAAATTCATGAATTACATATAATGCACAAAATGTCAGTTCAATACGTCCACAAGGCTGAATTGATAACTTTAATTATTAAAAAGCATTAACAAATTGAGTATTTACAGAGAGACAGAGAGAGAGTAACCGACCCACCAGAACGAAAGGATTAGTCATTGAGGAACTTGTCGGCGTAAGAATCTACACCGACGATGACGAGATTGTGGCGGCAGTTCTGGCATACCCATCGGGGAAGGTCCGGGTCAACCGGTAGGGTCCGACCCATGTGGTTTAGTTTTTGGGGTTATTTATATTAACTTACTCTAAATTGGTTATATTTATAGCACAAAAGAAAAATCGTCAATTGGTTCTATGGTGTAGTGGTTAGCACTCTGGACTTTGAATCCAGCGACCTGGGTTCGACTCCCGGTAGGACCTCCTCTACTTTTAATAATCTCACATATAATAGAATTAATTAATTTTTAGAGTAATTGGCAGTTTGTAACCCACTTTTATTTTCATTTTTGCGATTTGGGTTTACATTATTTTCTCTGTCAACATGCACCCCATAAAAATTAATTTCGCTTCTATTTGCACCCCAATGATGACTTTCCATCCAAGATAACCGTTAACTTTAACGGAATCGGGGGCATTTCAGTAAATTACTAATTAAAATAGACGAAAATAAGAGTAATTGACACTTTGTAACCCATTTCTTTCGAAGTTTTTTCAATTCGGGTCTATATTATGTTTCCTTACAAGTTGCACTTTTAACTTTGAATTTCGCTTTGTTTTACATCCCAGGACCGTTTTAATTTTTATAGTAGGGGTAAAATCGGAATTTTTTGATCTACAAGAACAAATCGCCGGATCCTTTGATTTCTCAATCCAAACATACAAATAAATACATGAATCCATTACAAATAACAAATAAAAACTACCTGTAATATCAAATTTTATGAAAAATGCCCGGAAATCAAACCACCAATTTGAAATATGAATCCTATTATCGAGTTTAATTTTTATTTAAGCGGATATGAATCGGCATATTAAATATTCGATCCTAGATTCGATCTGATAAAAAAAATCTAATTATAAATGGAGCGAATATTTAATAGGCCAGTCCATATTCGCTAAATAAAAAATTAAACTCGATTTAAGGATTCTTATTTCGAATTGGGGGTTTGATTTTCGGGCATTTTTCATGAAATTTGATATTACAAATATCTTTTGCTTGTTATTTGCAAATGGGGCTGAGCATTCGGTCGGTTTGGTCCAAAACCACACCGAACCGAATAGACCGAAAAACTGAATTATCATTTTTTTTCTTGGATCGAACCAGACTGAAATTTTATTATGGACCGGACCGGACCAACCAAACCCAAATAATTCGATTCGGCCCGGTTTTGGATAAAACGGACCGAGTTTTTTTAAAAAAAGAAAATTTTATTAAAAATTTCAAACCAAAAAATATGAAATCTAAAATATAATTAAAGTAAGGTGATATGTAGAGTTCTAAGAGTGTACGAGTATAATTACAAATTAAAAACTATGATTATAATTTTTAGATATATGTAAATATATAATATAAAATTATAGTATTTATGATTTGGTCTATTCGATCTATTCGGTCCGGACCGAAATATTTTTTAAAAGAATCGGTCCAAACCGAATTTTATTTCGGTCTATTTGGTCCGGACCGAATAGAACGAATTTCTGAAAAATCAGGACCGAACTGAATTAGTACGGTTCGGTTCGGTTTTTCGGTTCGATTTGCTCAGCCCTATTTACAATCGATTCATGTATTTATTTGTTGGTTTGGATTGGGAAATCTAAGGATCCGGCGATTTGTTCTTGGAAACCAGAAAGTTTTGATTTTAACCCTGATATAAAAGTTAAAAACGGTCCGGGGTGCAAAACAAAGCGAAATTCAAAGTTAAAGGTGCAACTTGCAAGGAAACATAATATAGACCCGAATTGAAAAAACGCCCAAAGAAATGGGTTACAAAGTGCCAAATACTCTTATTTTCTTCTGGTTTAATTAGTAATTTACTGAAATGCCCCCGATTCCGTTAAAGTTAACGGTCAACATGGATGGAAAGTCGTCAATGGGGTACAAATAGAAGCGAAATTAATTTTATGGGGTGTAAGTTGACAGAGAAAATAATGTAGACCCAAATCGCAAAAATGAAAATAAAAGTGGGTTACAAACTGCCAATTACTCTAATTTTTATTCATAAATGTAATTTTGTTATTTTTATAATTGCTTATTCTCTTTAATACTTCCGTGCAGATTATAATTTTATATCCTTTCAGATCAGTTTTTTTATCTAACAGATAACTAAATAACAAATCAATAAAATTCTTCGAATTCATTCACCTCAAATCAAAACACTACTTTAAATTATGATTGGAATGCAAATCTATTACTATTATATAAAAGACGAAATATTGAAAGTTTTGGTACGGTACCTATTTTTTGGTACACGTCGAATTTACTGAATTACCCTTATTTTACTCAAAAGTTTTATTAGCCTTAGTCATTGAATTATAATAAAAATAAAAATAAAAAGTGTTTTCAACTATAATACGTTATCTTTTTTATTTCTCTCAATTAAAACAATTTCTTCTAAATATCACGAACAAATTTATTTAATAAAGTAGAATAATAATATTATAACCACTAATAACTAATAAATTACCTTTTTCATCTACTTAATTGTTTATTTTATTTAAATATTATTTTACTTAAAAACTTTGTTAAACTCCTTGATTATAGCAAACCATAAGTTCTTAACTGCTTTACAAGAACAATACACGAACAACTTAACATCAGCATCCTTATTCCTGACAACAACAACAATCTCATCTCATCGTTTAACACAATGCAAAAACCCTATGTTCTTAAAATAATGCAAAAGTCGAAATAATCTACACCTATAACCAGTAGCTGTCGTAGATATATTTTGTACGGGTACACAGTAAAAAATATTTGTTTTATATATTTATTACTATTATATAAAAGACGAAATATTAAAAATTTTTGTACATGTTTTTTGATACACGCTGAATTTGTGACCCCCTCCAAACCCGGGTCAGAAGTTTGGGGCTCATAACACACACCACAATATATAAACCTGTAAATATTATATGCGTTGACCCTTTTTTATACAACCACGGATCGCAATAGGTTAAAGTATGAAAACAAGTCACAACCTTAACTTTTATTACATCATACCAAATCCCAACTAGTTCAACTTATAATTGATAATGACATTGTTCTTACAATCTTGCATAACTCATCTACAATATAAAGCTCCTGCTAGCTCGATCCATGTAACGCCCTCCAAACCCGGGTCAGACAACACACACACATATTTAAACCTGTTTATGAATATAAGAATATATATATGCAATGACCCTACTTACCATATTCCACGGATCGACGCAGTCTAAAGTATGTCCACAAGCCACAATCTTATTTATTACATAAACGTACCAAATCCCAGTTTATTTATCTTACAACTGAAGTTTAAACTTTATTACAAATTATCAACACAACCAAGCCAAACATCAACTACTAGTCTAGTCTATTCCATTTCAACCTGGATACCTAGCTCGCACACTTGTCTGGGGATCTTCGCTACCACCAGTTTCCTTTTTCACTGAAAAAGAATATAAACAGTTTTGCAAGAGTGAGCTAACTAGCTCAGCAAGTCATAAAGACAGTAACTGAGATTAACAATGATCAATTGAAATGATATAAGAAATCAAGTTTACTGATAAGCAATGATTAGAATTGGATATTCATTTTCATTTTTAAAACCAATGTTAGGCTGCTGATCAGTCACACACTAACCCCGAGCAAGGCTCCCAGCTTTGCTCTATATACTGGATCCAAGGCACACATTGGCCTATTATGACCACGAATCTGGTCCGACCACGAATCTGGTCCATATTTAAAAACAATCCAATTCCAGAATAACAATATGATTAATAATGTAAATCAACAGTTGAATCATAAACAACATTTATTTTAAAGCATCATATGATATGTAATTCCAAGAAGTAACAAGGAAATCAGAAAGGTTGGGTTTCAACCGAGGAAAGAATCAGAAAGCAGATGACCCAAGGGTTCAAGAGTTACAAGAATTGGTCTTCTGTTACGCAGGATATAAGGGTTGGTATGTTGAGCAATCTCGTATTAAGAATCAGTATGTGGTAGATATGTATTTGTGGAGTAAGATCATATATGTATGGTTTGTATCTGAGGACTCAAAAATCAACGGTTTATGAAGAATCAGGCTTATGGCTCAAGATCAATAAAAATCAGGGTTTGGGTTAAGTTCTTCAAAGTACTTACAATATAGAATAAGAACAGTTTGGAATAGTTGTAACATAATGAAGAGAGTTCACAATACTTGTAATATCATCAAGAAGAATAGGAACACTTGCCTTATCAATTCGCTTCCACTTTCCTAGCACCTGTCAAGTGGTTCCCACTCACTGACTACCTGCTTTCCTTTTCGACGTCTCGCTTCCTCTGTTAAACATCACATGTACTTATCAATACTACTTCTCATCACATTCTATTCATTACAACCTTCTAACTACCCTTCGTTTTACCCAAATCCGACATACGGATTGAAAATTATGAAGAAAACAGTCAAACAATACACGTACAATCATATTACGCATCAATTAAATCACATATAATATGCAGCACGTAATATATTCAATTAAAATAATTATTCAAAGAATATTCGGGGTTAAAATGATTTTCCAGATATTTAATACAACTTTTTGAATATTTTTCGGAATTAAAACGGGTTTCCGAATCATTTTATAATTAAGTAATAGGGTTTAAATTCCCGAATCTGACTTTAAAATAATTTTATAATAATTATCGAGCCTTGAAGAAAATTTTAAATAATATTTTAAAACTCGAAACTATTTTTCAAAATTTTTAAATCAAAAATAGATAATTAAATCTAATTATTAAATTAATTAAGATTAATTAATAACTATTTAAATCAATTAACCAATTAATAATTAAATTAATTGATTAATTATATAATTAATTATCACTTAAAATTAATTAATTTAATAATTAAGATTTATTTTGAATTTAAAAATAATTTTTAGAATTAAAAATATTGATAATTTCTGAAATTTAAATAAACAGAAGTATAAATTTTGAAAATATTTAAAACAGAAATCTTATTTTTATAAGATTTTGAAAGTACAGGGGATGTTTTGGAAAATGGGAAGAAGATTGAGGACTAAACTGCAGTTTAGCCTCGTCTTCTGCAGTTTATAAAATACTTTATACGAAAATAATGTAATATTATCCCTTGTTTCGAGAATACGGGTTTTGTTGATATATCGAAACAATTATCGTATCGAAAATTGTGCGCCGGGACGTGCACGAGTCAAACCGTAATCCGGATCGAAAAAGTCAAAACACGAAAAATGTCCGGAATTACCAGATTAGGTTAGGAAGGAGTTTTCGGAAGAGTTTTGGGTTGTAAAAACGTAAAAACGGTTGAGGTTGGACGATTCCCGCTTTATAAAATAATTTTGTAATTATTCCGAAAATAATTAATAAATTCATAAATCAATATAAAATTATATAATATTCCAAAAATTACCAGAAAAATTTCTTAATTATCTATATTTTATTCTGGACATAATAGAATTAATACACTCACATTTTATCACATATATACATCTAAATATTATTATCAATCAACAGATAATTCACCAAAATTTACATGATAATTACATAAAAATCATTTATTGATAAAATATTTACACGCGAAATCCCCAATATTACATCCTTTCCCCCTTAAAAGGATTCTGTCCTCAGAATATGCTAAGTAAACAACCGAGGGTACTTTTCTTGCATATCACTTTCTAGTTCCCAGGTTGACTCTTCCACCTTTGGGTTTTTCGACAATACTTTTACTAACTTTACAACTTTATTCCTCAATATATTTTCTCTCTTTTCTAGAAACTCTATCGAATTCTCTACATATGATAAATCTTCCTGAAATTCTATCGGCTCATACTCAATTACATGCTTAGAATCGAGGTTATACTTCTTAAGCATTGATACGTGGAAAACATTATGAATGTGCTCAATGTGCGGGGGTAATGCTAATTCATATGCTACCTTGCCGACACGTTTCAAAATTTTAAAAGGTCCAACGTATCTGGGACTCAGCTTTCCTTTCTTTCCGAATATTGAAAATCCTTTCCACGGTGACACCTTTAGTAACACTAGATCTCCGTCTTCAAATTCCATATCTTTTCTTGATTGATCTGTATACTTTCTTTGGCGATCTTGTGCTGTAATTAACCTTTTCTGGATGACTTCCATAACTTCTTTTGTCTGCTATACCAATTCAGGTCCAAGTATCTTACGTTCTCCGACTTTGTCCCAATATATTGGTGATCGACATTTGCGTCCATAAAGAGCTTCATAGGGTGGCATTCCAATATTGGCATGTTAACTGTTATTGTAAGCAAATTCCACTAAGGCTAAATGCTCGTCCCAATTTCCTTTGAAATCAATAGCACAAACACATAACATATCTTCAATAGTCTGGATTGTTCTCTCACTTTGGCCGTCCGTCTGCGGATGATAAGCCGTACTCATGTTTAACCTGGTTCCCAAGCATTCCTGAAAACTTCTCCAAAATCTCGAATTGAATCGTGGATCTCGATCAGATACAATAGACACAGGAACTCCATGACGAACTATTATTTCCTTCAAATATATGTGAACCAACTTGTCCAATAAAAATCTTTCATTAATAGGCAAGAAGTGAGCTGATTTGGTTAGTCTGTCTATTATAACCCAAATAGCATCGTGGTTCGCTTTCATTCTTGGTAATCCGACTATGAAATCCATAGCAATATGTTCCCATTTCCATTCTGGAATCTCTAATGGTTGTAACAATCCACTGGGTCTCTGTTGCTCCGCCTTAACTCTTTGACACGTATAACATTTGCCAACCCATTCTGCAATTTCTCTTTTCATGTCTCGCCACCGGTAATTCTCCTTTAAATCTCTGTACATCTTGGTACTTCCTGGATGAATGGAATACCTTGAATTGTGAGCTTCGTGTAAAATTTTATTCTTCAATTCTGTCACTGGTGGAATCCAAATTCTAGATGAAAATCTAAGAATACCCCGATCGTCCTTTTGAGTGCATAACTCCTCTCCAACCAAATGATTGATATCTTGATCCATTATTTTCTCCTGGCATCTTCTTATCTTTTCTAACAATTCTGGCTGAAATGTCATACTACCCATACTTGCTTCATTGGGCTTGCAAATTCTGATTTCCAATTCCAATTTCTGAAATTCCTTGTATAATTCCTGGGGTACCGTCAACATGTTCAGTCTTTCCTTTCTACTTAACGTATCAGCTACCAAATTCGCTTTTCCTGGATGATAGTTAATCGTGCAATCATAGTCCTTGATCAATTCCAACCATCTTCTTTGCGTCATGTTGAGCTCCTTTTGCATGAATATGTACTTCAAACTTTTGTGATCCATATAGATCTCGCATTTTTCTCCATATAGATAATGTCTCCAAATCTTCAAGGCGAATACTATTGCCGCTAGTTCCAAGTCATGAGTAGGATACTTCTGCTCATGAGGTTTCTGTTATTCCTAGTGAACTAACAATGAGATTTACAGAAGGGGGGTTGAATGTAAATCTCAAAACTTTTTCAAGTTTTGAGCAGTTTCAAAGGCTGTGTGTTTAAGATAAACAAGTGTATGAATTGCTTTAAGCTAATACAGACAGATATATATTCAAGCACAAAAGTACAGAACACAACAGACCTTAAAAACTTTTCTGGTGGATTTGTTGTTCCACCAGAGATGGTATTTCAGAAAATCTGTGATTCCAGAAGTTGATCACAGCTGCATCCTAGTACAAACTAGATAATTTTTCTCAAGATTTTTCTAAACAGCTCTGGAAAAATTCTATTCTAATTACTAGCTGCTACTTGGTTTATATAACACCAAGTTTACAAGTGAAGACAAAGATAAAAAGTACAATAATAAAATAAGTTCTCCACTTGTTTCTTCTCCATTTTACTCCAGTGCATTGTTGACTATTGCCTCTTTATACTAGAGTAGAACGGCTGCTTTTTCTGATATTCCTGAAATAGGCTACCACATCTCAGTTGTCTCTGTCAACCCATGTTCCTCTGTTTGTAGGTACAACTACCACTTGTCAACTGCTATTTAACAGAACATCCGTTGAAGCCTTCATCCGTTGATGGCTTTATCCGTTGATGTGTTAGCAGTTGAAGCTCTATCCGTTGATGCACTCATCCGTTGAAGGATGTTATCCGTTGAAGCTTTAGAGACATCCGTTGAAGCTTTGTTTCTCATCCGTTGAAGGTCTTTAAGTTATCCGTTGACACCATTTCATTTATACAAAATTACAAGGCATGAAATATTTATAATTGGCCTTCCTATCTGCATATCCTTTAGTAGTCAACATGACTTATAATTTCCCTCAACATTTAAGAATTATATCTCAAATTCAGAGACTGAAATGTGCTACAACACTAGACTTATTTCTAAGTAAAGCTACACCATCAACAGATAGCCAAAGTGGTCTTATCCGTTGAGGCTACAAACATTAGATTTCTACTTAAGTGTTTTGTTAAACATATCATCAAACTAATGCACATATATTCCTAACAATCTCCCCCTATTTATGTCTATAAGAATTGTAGACATAAATTCAAGGTTAACTTGATGATAACAAAACACTTAACAAATATATGAACTGAAACTAAGTAGAAATTTAAAAGTGCTGCAAAAGTGTATGTACTAGAAGGCAATTGAAGATTTACAGTGTTTCCAAGGGTGCTCCTCTAGCCTGAGCAAATCATCTTTTTCTTCTTTGATCCCTGGTTTTCTTTCCTAGCCCTTTGTCATTTTCCTCAATTTGGAGTTGGAGTTGTCTGAAGAATTCAGCTTCATCTTCATCACTGATACCCAACTTAGATTGCATTTCTTTGAGAGTTTCATTGCTGGCAATCTTGAGTTGGTCTTCAAGTCTGAAAAATCTTCTGACTCCTTTATCATCTCTGAATTCCATCAACCAATGAGGTGATTTGTGAATTATATTTCCCCTTTCTTGAATGAGTAAGGTTTTGGGCAAAGCATTGGGCTCCCTCCAAGTTTTCCTTATGTTGGCAATCTTGTTGAGAATTTCAGTCTTGGCAGTCCTGGTAAAGCCAGAATCCTTTTGTATGGCTGAAAAGACTCTGATCAAGGTAGAGTAGCCTTCATTCAGAATCCTGTGGAGAGGCCATGTTCTTTCCCCAGCTCCTTTGTATCTGAACACCAATCTCTCTGGTAGCTGTCTGTAAGCAGCAATTCCCCTTACATCCTCCAGCTCATCCAGATAGAGTTCAATGTCTGAAATTTCTTTTATGTCACAGATGTGAACATAATCATCTTTAGAAATGGGTGGCTTAGGGTTAGGTTTATGTTTTTGAGTGAATTTCTTAGAGTTTAGGGGAGGTGTAGATTTGGATTTTCTTTTCTGTTTCTTTGGTAGTGGAAGAGTGGTTAAAAAGGTAGGCAAATTGATGGTGTCCCAATCAATAGGTTCCTCTTTTGGGATGATTGGTTCACCATGGATGTTTATAGTGGGATCAGCAACAAAGGGTTCAGGTATGAAAGGTAGAGATTTAGTTTCTTCAGTGTTGCCTTCACTCCTTCTATATGCCTTGGCCTTTCTTCTGTTTCCCTTCTGCCATTCCTCTTTTTCCTCCATGCTTTCACCAAATATACTCCCAAAAACCTCATCTAAGTTTGCAATCTTGTCTTCACCCCTGACTTCAATTCCTTTCTCATTTTCAACTAGACTTGACTTTAGCTTTTGTTCAAGCTTTGCTTGTGCTCTTTTGTCAGCCTTGAGTTTTTCAGCTTCTTTCTTTAACCTTTTGGTTTCTTCTTTCTTGGCTATTGAGAATTTGGGATGTCCTTGCATCACACATATGCTCTTTCCCTCTCTAAAGATAATAGCCATGTTTCTCCTTACTGCCTCATCCATGGTCTCCTTGTGTTTTATGATGCTTGTACCCAAACTTTGT